>NC_143023.1:19907500-19910000 GCF_057628025.1 Oncorhynchus mykiss
CTTGAAGCTTCTTCTCTCTGAGTTCTATGACCTCTGCTTCGACTAGAGAGAGGGTGTTGTGGAAACGTTGCATAGCAGGTGTTCTTATTGAAATTGTCATGTCCTTGACTCTGTCTGCTGCAGGTGAGGTAGGTAAAGGGACGTTGAGGGCTTCCTGCTGGGTCACAGAGACCATTGGGGTCTGCTTTTCTCCATCTCCCTCCTTGACTTTTTCCTCATTTTCTGAGATGATGTCAGCGTCTTCTTTTAGGGTAGCAAACCTATTCTCAAAAGCCTGGAGGCTTGAATCATTGCCTTGTATCAATACAGTTCCATTATTATATAAGTTTACTGTTTGATATGTGTTGCTCTGGTCAGCTTCTTCAAAAATGCTGATCTGACATCCTTGGCTGATGCCCCTCTTTTTTGAGAAAGGGAAATGGTTGCAAATAACCTTTTTCCATATGTTCCCTCGATTGGTATTAAAAATTAAATTAGCTCTTGTTTTGTAACTGGTAAGATCTGCAAACAGGCATTCATGGTTCTGTCCCATCAACAAACCTTTGAAACTTTTCTTAGCTTTCTCTGTTTGGATGTCTGGTGGGTAAACAATTTCCATAGCAACGCTGGTGATGTTGGCTACAATGTTGCAATAGAAGTGTTGTTTCTTGTATAATGCTCTCTTGTTTCTTCAGAGGACTGTTTCACTTTGTTATCCTTTTTTCTTTTCCTTTTTCTTCTGTCCTTATTTTGTCTTCCTTTCTTCTGTTAACTAGATATTTTTTTGTTATTCTTTGTAAGCTAGCTAGCTTCTTCCAGGAGAGTCCTTAGCAACTGCTTAGCAACATGTAAACAATTCAGCTAACAATTCAGCTAGCTAAGATAACTGTATAATTTTATGAAAAATAGTTACTTTTTCAAAATCCTGTCTTTTTGGTTTGTTGCTTGTATTGTCTTCTATTGAGTCTTGCAGTTTTCTTTTGATTTTTTCGATGTACTTCACTCTAAAAAACCATTTAAATCTCAATATATACAGGAGCTCATTTTTCAGCAGCTGCTCAATTTCAAAGATTTTTTTCTCTCTCTCTCTCTCTCTCTCTCTCTCTCTCTCTCTCTGTGTCTCTCTCTCTCTCTCTCTCTCTGTGTGTCTCTATCTCTGTGTGTGTCTCTCTCTCTCTCTGTGTCTCTCTCTCTCTCTCTCTCCCTCTCTCTCTATCTGTCTCTCTCTCTCTGTGTCTCTCTCTCTCTCTCTCTCTCTGTGTGTCTCTATCTCTGTGTCTCTCTCTCTCTCTCTCTCTCTCTCTCTCTCTCTCTCTCTCTCTCTCCTTCTCTCTGTCTCTGTCTCTCGCCCTCTCTCTCTCCCTCTCTCTCTCTCTCTCCCTCTCTCTCTCTCTCTCCTTGTCTGTGTCTCTCTCTCTCTCTCTCTCTCCTTCTCTCTGTCTCTGTCTCTCGCCCTCTCTCTCTCCCTCTCTCTCTCTCTCTCCTTCTCTCTGTCTCTCTCTCTCTCTCTCTCTCTCTCTGTCTCTCTCTCTCTGTGTCTCTCTCTCTCTCTCTCTCTCTCTGTGTCTCTCTCTCTCTCTCTCTCTCTGTGTGTCTCTATCTCTGTGTCTCTCTCTCTCTCTCTCTCTCTCTCTCTCTCTCTCCTTCTCTCTGTCTCTGTCTCTCGCCCTCTCTCTCTCCCTCTCTCTCTCTCTCTCCTTCTCTCTGTCTCTCTCTCTCTCTCTCTCTCTCTCTCTCTCTCTCACTCTCTCTCTCTGTCTCTCTCTCTCTCTCTCTCTCTCTCTCTCTCTCTCTCTCTCTCTCTCTCTCTCTCTCTCTCTCCTTCTCTCTGTCTCTGTCTCTCGCCCTCTCTCTCTCCCTCTCTCTCGCGCTCTCCTTCTCTCTGTCTCTGTCTCTCTCTCTCTCTCTCTCTCTCTCTCTCTCTCTCTCACTCTCTCTCTCTGTCTCTCTCTCTCTCTCTCTCAAATTCAAATTCAAATTCAAATTCAAATTCAAGCTGCTTTATTGGCATGAAAAACATTGTGTCAATATTGCCAAAGCAACAATGTATACAATATACATTGTAACAAAATTGTAAATGATAGCAAATAATAATATAAAATGGTAGTAAATAATAATAAAAAAATAAATACAATAAAATGGTAACAGTCTACAGTAAACATTAATAATTATAGTAATAACAATAATAGTAATAATAAGTAAGTTACTGTTTACTATGCAGATGTTATTATTCAGTGTCCCTCAGGCTATGGCAGGAAAATACATATTTGGCTGCAAGAGGAGCCATTGCTCCTTCGCCCATGAGTATTCTTAGTTTTTCCTCTGGGTTCAATTTGTAAAAATGTGGAATATATGTAGTAATTTCTGTGAATAATGAATCTCTTTGTGAGGAATATTTATCACAGTAAAGGAGAAAGTGCATCTCTGTCTCTACCTCCCCTGTCATGCAGTGACCACATACACGCTCCTCTTTGGGTAGCCATGTCTTTTTATGTCTGCCGGTTTCTATTGCCAATCGGTG
>NC_143023.1:19917500-19945000 GCF_057628025.1 Oncorhynchus mykiss
GTAGCCAGGGGGGAAAAGAGAGAGAGAGAGAGAGAGGTAAGTAGCCAGGGGGGAAAAAGAGAGAGAGAGGTAAGTAGCCAGGGGAAAAGAGAGAGAGAGAGAAAGAGGTAAGTAGCCAGGGGGGAAAAGAGAGAGAGAGAGGTAAGTAGCCAGGGGGTGAGAAGAGAGAGAGAGAGAGGTAAGTAGCCAGGGGGGAAAAGACAAAGAGAGAGAGGTAAGTAGCCAGGGGGAAAAGACACAGAGAGAGAGAGGTAAGTAGCCAGGGGGAGGAGATAGAGAGAGAGGTAAGAAGCCAGGGGGGAAAAGACAGAGAGAGAGGTAAGTAGCCAGGGGGGAAAAGACAGAGAGAGAGAGGTAAGTAGCCAGGGGGGAAAAGACAGAGAGAGAGAGAGGTAAGTAGCCAGGGGGGGAAAGACAGAGAGCGAGAGGTAAGTAGCCAGGGGGAAAAGACAGAGAGAGGGAGAGGTGAGTAGCCAGGGGGGAAAAGACAGAGAGAGAGAGAGAGAGGTAAGTAGCCAGGGGGGAAAAGAGAGAGAGAGAGAGAGACAGAGGGAGAGAGAGGTAAGTAGCCAGGGGTGAAAAGGGAGAGAGAGGTAAGTAGCCAGGGGGAAAAGAGAGAGAGAGAGAGGTAAGTAACCAGGGTGGAAAGAGAGAGAGAGAGAGAGAGAGAGAGAGAGGGGTAAGTAGCCAGGGGGGAAAAAAAGAGAGAGAGAGAGAGAGAGAGAGAGAGAGAGAGAGAGGGGTAAGTAGCCAGGGGGGAAAGAGAGAGAGAGAGAGGGGTAAGTAGCCAGGGGGGAAAGAGAGAAAGCGAGAGGTAAGTAGCCAGGGGGAAAAGAGAGAGAGAGAGAGAGGGGTAAGTAGCCAGGGGGGAAGAGAGAGAGAGAGAGGTAAGTAGCCAGGGGAAAGAGAGAGAGGGCGAGAGAGAGAGAGAGAGAGAGAGGTAAGTAGCCAGGGGAGAAAGAGAGAGAGAGAGAGAGAGAGAGGTAAGTAGCCAGGGGGGAAAAGACAGAGAGAGAGAGAGGTAAGTAGCCAGGGGGAAAAGAGAGAGAGAGAGAGAGAGGTAAGTAGCCAGGGGGGACAGAGAGAGCAAGAGAGAGAGAGAGAGAGGTAAGTAGCCAGGGGGGAAAAGAGAGAGAGAGAGAGAGGTAAGTAGCCAGGGGGAAAAGAGAGAGAGCGAGAGAGAGAGGTAAGTAGCCAGGGGGGGAAAGACAGAGAGAGAGAGAGGTAAGTAGCCAGGGGACAGGACAGAGAGAGAGAGAGGTAAGTAGCCAGGGGAGAAGACAGCGAGAGAGAGAGGTAAGTAGCCAGGGGGGAAAAGAGAGACAGAGAGAGAGAGGTAAGTAGCCAGGGGGAAAAAGAGAGAGAGAGGTTAGTAGCCAGGCGGAAGAGAGAGAGAGAGAGAGAGAGGTAAGTAGCCAGGGGGGAAAAGAGAGACAGAGAGAGAGAGAGGTAAGTAGCCAGGGGAATAAAGACAGAGAGAGAGAGAGAGGTAAGTAGCCAGGGGGGAAAAGAGAGAGAGAGAGAGTTAAGTAGCCAGGGGGAAAAAGACAGAGAGAGAGAGTTAAGTAGCCAGTGGGAAAATATATAGAGAGAGGTAAGTAGCTAGGGGGGAAAGACAGAGAGAGAGAGAGGTAAGTAGACAGGGGAGAAAAGAGAGAGAGAGAGGTAAGTAGCCAGGGGGAAAATATATAGAGAGAGGTAAGTAGCCAGGGGGGAAAAGAGAGAGCGAGAGGTAAGTAGCCAGGTGGGAAAAGAGAGAGAGAGAGAGAGAGAGATAAGTAGCCAGGAGGGAAAAGACAGAGAGAGAGAGAGAGAGAGAGAGAGGGGTAAGTAGCCCGAGGGGGAAAGAGAGAGAGAGAGAGAGAGAGAGGTAAGTAGCCAGGGGGAAAAGAGAGAGAGAGAGAGGGGTAAGTAGCCAGGGGGGAAAAGACAGAGAGAGAGAGGTAAGTAGCCATGGGGAAAAGAGAGAGAGACAGAGGTAAGTAGCCAGGGGGGAAAGAGAGAGAGAGAGAGGTAAGTAGCCAGGGGGGAAAAAGAGTGAAAGAGGTAAGTAGCCAGGGGAAAAGAGAGAGAGAGAGAAAGAGGTAAGTAGCCAGGGGGGAAAATACAAAGAGAGAGAGGTAAGTAGCCAGGGGGGAAAAGACAGAGAGAGAGAGAGGTAAGTAGCCAGGGGGAGAAGATAGAGAGAGAGGTAAATAGCCAGGGGGGAAAAGACAGAGAGAGAGGTAAGTAGCCAGGGGGGAAAAGACAGAGAGAGAGAGGTAAGTAGCCAGGGGGGAGAAGATAGAGAGAGAGGTAAGAAGCCAGGGGGTAAAAGACAGAGAGAGAGACATAAGTGGCCAGGGGGGAAAAGACAGCGAGGGAGAGAGGTAAGTAGCCTGGGGGGGGAAGACAGAGAGAGAGAGGTAAGTTGCCAGGGGGGAAAAGACAGAGAGAGGGAGAGGTAAGTAGCCAGGGGGGAAAAGACAGAGATAGAGAGAGAGAGAGAGGTAAGTAGCCAGAGGAAAAGAGAAAGAGAGGTAAGTAGCCATTGGGGAGAAGACAGAGAGAGAGAGAGAGTGGTAAGTAGCCAGGTTGAAAAAGAAAGAGAGAGGTAAGTTGCCAGGGTGGAGAAGACAGAGAGAGAGACAGAGAGAGAGAGGTAAGTAGCCAGGGGGAAAAATAAAGAGAGAGGTAAGTTGCCAGGGGGGGAAAGACAGAGAGAGAGAGAGAGAGAGAGAGAGAGAGAGAGATAGAGGTAAGTAGCCAGGGGGGAAAAGACAGAGAGAGAGAGGTAAGTAGCTAGGGGGAAGAAGACAGAGAGAGAGAGGTAAGTTGCCAGGGGGGAGAAGACAGAGAGAGAGAGAGAGAGAGAGAGAGAGAGAGATAGAGGTAAGTAGCCAGGGGGGAGAAGACAGAGAGAGAGAGAGGTAAGTAGCCAGGGGGAAAAAGAAAGAGAGTGGTAAGTTGCCAGGGGGGAAAAGACAGAGAGAGAGAGGTAAGTAGCCAGGGGGGAAAAGACAGAGAGAGAGGTAAGTTGCCAGGGGGGGAAAGACAGAGAGAGAGAGGTAAGTAGCCAGGGGGGAAAAGAGAGAGAGAGAGAGAGAGAGAGAGAGAGAGAGAGAGAGAGAGAGAGAGAGAGAGGTGAGTAGCCAGGGGGGAAAAGACAGAGAGAGAGAGGTAAGTAGCCAGGGGGGAAAAGACAGAGAGAGAGAGAGGTAAGTAGCCGGGGGGAAAAGGCAGAGAGAGAGAGGTAAGTAGTAGCCACGGGGGAAAAGACAGAGAGAGAGAGGTAAGTAGCCAGGGGGGAAAAGAGAGAGAGAGAGAGGTAAGTAGCCAGGGGGAAAAGAGAGAGAGAGGTAAGTAGCCAGGGGGGAAAGAGAGAAAGAGAGAGAGAGAGAGGTAAGTAGCCGGGGGGAAAAGGCAGAGAGAGAGAGGTAAGTAGTAGCCAGGGGGAAAAGACAGAGAGAGAGAGGTAAGTAGCCAGGGGGGAAAAGACAGAGAGAGAGAGGTAAGTAGCCAGGGGGGAAAAGAGAGAGAGAGAGAGGTAAGTAGCCAGGGGGAAAAGAGAGAGAGAGGTAAGTAGCCATGGGGGAAAGAGAGAAAGAGAGAGAGAGAGAGGTAAGTAGCCAGGGGGGAAAAGACAGAGAGAGAGAGGTAAGTAGCCAGGGGGGAAAAGAGAGAGAGAGAGAGGTAAGTTGCCAGGGGGGAAAATAAAGAGAGAGAGAGGTAAGTAGCCAGGGGGGAAAAGACAGAGAGAGAGAGAGAGAGAGAGAGAGGTAAGTAGCCAGCGGGTGAAAGACAGAGAGAGAGGTAAGTAGCCAGGGGGGGAAATAGAGAGAGAGAGGTAAGTTGCCAGGGGGGGAAAGACAGAGAGAGAGAGAGGTAAGTAGCCAGGGGGGAAAGACAGAGAGAGAGAGAGAGGGAGAGAGAGGTAAGTAGCCAGGGGGGAAAAGACAGAGAGAGAGAGGTAAGTAGCCAGGGGGGAAAAGACAGAGAGAGAGAGAGAGAGAGAGAGAGAGAGAGGTAAGTAGCCAGGGGGGAAAAGACAGAGAGAGAGAGAGGTAAGTAGCCAGGGGGGAAAGACACAGAGAGAGAGAGAGAGAGAGAGAGAGAGAGAGGTAAGTAGCCAGGGGGGAAAAGACAGAGAGAGAGAGGTAAGTAGCCAGGGGGGAAAAGACAGAGAGAGAGAGAGGTAAGTAGCCAGGGGGGAAAAGAGAGAGAGAGAGAGGTAAGTAGCCAGGGGGGAAAAGACAGAGAGAGAGAGAGTGAGGTAAGTAGCCAGGGGGGAAAAGAGAGAGAGAGAGAGGTAAGTAGCCAGGGGGGAAAAGAATGAGAGAGAGTTAAGTTGCCATGGGGGAAAAGACAGAGAGAGAGAGAGAGAGAGAGGTAAGTAGCCAGGGGGTAAAATACAGAGAGAGAGAGGTAAGTAGCCAGGGGGGGAAATAGAGAGAGAGAGGTAAGTTGCCAGGGGGGGAAAGACAGAGAGAGAGAGAGGTAAGTAGCCAGGGGGGAAAGACAGAGAGAGAGAGAGAGGGAGAGAGAGGTAAGTAGCCAGGGGGAAAGACAGAGAGAGAGAGAGAGAGAGAGAGAGAGAGAGAGAGGTAAGTAGCCAGGGGGGGAAAGACAGAGAGAGAGACAGAGAGAGAGAGAGGTAAGTAGCCATGAGGGAAAGACAGAGAGAGAGAGAGAGAGGTAAGTAGACAGGGGGGAAAGACAGAGAGAGAGAAAGAGGTAAGTAGACAGGGGGAAAAGACAGAGAGAGAGATAGGTAAGTAGCCAGGGGGAAAAGACAGAGAGAGAGAGGTAAGTATCCAGGGGGGAAAAGAGAGAGAGAGAGAGAGAGGTAAGTAGCCAGGGGAAAAGACAGAGAGAGAGAGAGAGAGAGGTAAGTAGCCAGGGGGAAAAGACAGAGAGAGAGAGAGGTAAGTAGCCATGAGGAAAAGACAGAGAGAGAGAGAGAGAGAGAGAGAGAGAGGTAAGTATCCAGGGGGGAAAAGACAGAGAGAGAGAGGTAAGTAGCCAATGGGGAGCATACAGAGAGAGAGAGGTAAGTAGCCAGGGGGGAAAAGACAGAGAGATAGAGAGGTAAGTAGCCAGAGGGGAAAGACAGAGAGAGAGAGAGAGGTAAGTAGTAGCCAGGGTGGAAAAGAGAGAGAGAAAGATAATTACCCAGGGGGGAAAAGACACAGAGAGAGAGGTAAGTTGCCAGGGGGAAAAGAGAGAGAGAGAGAGGTAAGTAGCCAGGGGGAAAAGACAGAGAGAGAGAGAGAGATGGAAGTAGCCAGGGGGGAAAAGACAGAGAGAGAGGGGTAAGTAGCCAGGAGGGAGAAGACAGAGAGAGAGAGAGAGAGAGAGAGAGAGAGGTAAGTAGCCAGGGGGGAAAAGACAGAGAGAGAGAGAGGTAAGTAGCCAGGGGGGAAAAGACAGAGAGAGAGGGGTAAGTAGCCAGGAGGGAGAAGACAGAGAGAGAGAGAGAGAGAGAGAGAGAGGTAAGTAGCCAGGGGGGAAAAGACAGAGAGATAGAGAGGTAAGTAGCCAGAGGGGAAAGACAGAGAGAGAGAGAGAGAGAGGTAAGTAGTAGCCAGGGGGAAAAGACAGAGAGCGAGAGGTAAGTAGCCAGGGTCGAAAAGAGAGAGAGAAAGGTAATTAGCCAGGGGGGAAAAGACACAGAGAGAGAGGTAAGTTGCCAGGGGGAAAAGAGAGAGAGAGAGAGGTAAGTAGCCAGTGGGAAAAGACAGAGAGAGAGAGAGAGATGTAAGTAGCCAGGGGGGAAAAGACAGAGAGAGAGAGAGGTAAGTAGCCAGGGGGGAAAAGACAGAGAGAGAGAGAGGTCAGTAGCCAGGGGGGAAAAGACAGAGAGAGAGAGTTAAGTAGCCAGGGGGGAAGAGAGAGAGAGAGAGGTAAGTTGCCAGGGGGGAAAGACAGAGAGAGAGAGGTAAGTAGCCGGGGGGAAAAGAAAGAGAGAGAGAGGTAAGTAGCCAGGGGGGAAAAGAATGAGAGAGAGTTAAGTTGCCATGGGGGAAAAGACAGAGAGAGAGAGGTAAGTAGCCAGGGGGTAAAATACAGAGAGAGAGAGGTAAGTAGCCAGGGGGAAAGACAGAGAGAGAGAGAGAGAGAGAGAGAGGTAAGTAGCCAGGGGGGAAAAGACAGAGAGAGAGACAGAGAGAGAGAGAGGTAAGTAGCCATGAGGGAAAGACAGAGAGAGAGAGAGAGAGAGAGAGGTAAGTAGACAGGGGGAAAAGACAGAGAGAGAGAAAGAGGTAAGTAGACAGGGGGAAAAGACAGAGAGAGAGATAGGTAAGTAGCCAGGGGGAAAAGACAGAGAGAGAGAGGTAAGTAGCGAGGGGGGAAAAGAGAGAGAGAGAGAGAGAGAGGTAAGTAGCTAGGGGGAAAAGACAGAGAGAGAGAGAGAGGTAAGTAGCCAGGAGGAAAAGACAGAGAGAGAGAGAGAGAGAGAGAGAGAGAGGTAAGTATCCAGGGGGGAAAAGACAGAGAGAGAGAGGTAAGTAGCCGGGTGGAAAAGAAAGAGAGAGAGAGGTAAGTAGCCAGGGGGGAAAAGAATGAGAGAGAGTTAAGTTGCCATGGGGGAAAAGACAGAGAGAGAGAGAGAGAGAGAGGTAAGTAGCCAGGGGGTAAAATACAGAGAGAGAGAGGTAAGTAGCCAGGGGGGGAAATAGAGAGAGAGATGTAAGTTGCCAGGGGGGAAAGACAGAGAGAGAGAGGTAAGTAGCCGGGGGGAAAAGAAAGAGAGAGAGAGGTAAGTAGCCAGGGGGGAAAAGAATGAGAGAGAGTTAAGTTGCCATGGGGGATAAGACAAAGAGAGAGAGAGAGAGAGAGGTAAGTAGCCAGGGGGTAAAATACAGAGAGAGAGAGGTAAGTAGCCAGGGGGGGAAATAGAGAGAGAGAGGTAAGTTGCCAGGGGGGGGGAAAGACAGAGAGAGAGAGAGGTAAGTAGCCAGGGGGGAAAGACAGAGAGAGAGAGAGAGGGAGAGAGAGGTAAGTAGCCAGGGGGAAAGACAGAGAGAGAGAGAGAGAGAGAGAGAGGTAAGTAGCCAGGGGGGAAAAGACAGAGAGAGAGACAGAGAGAGAGAGAGGTAAGTAGCCATGAGGGAAAGACAGAGAGAGAGAGAGAGAGAGAGAGAGAGAGAGAGAGAGGTAAGTAGACAGGGGGGAAAGACAGAGAGAGAGAAAGAGGTAAGTAGACAGGGGGAAAAGACAGAGAGAGAGGGGTAAGTAGCCAATGGGGAGCAGACAGAGAGAGAGAGGTAAGTAGCCAGGGGGGAAAAGACAGAGAGATAGAGAGGTAAGTAGCCAGAGGGGAAAGACAGAGAGAGAGAGAGAGAGAGGTAAGTAGTAGCCAGGGGGAAAAGACAGAGAGAGAGAGGTAAGTAGCCAGGGTGGAAAAGAGAGAGAGAAAGGTAATTAGCCAGGGGGGAAAAGACACAGAGAGAGAGGTAAGTTGCCAGGGGGAAAAGAGAGAGAGAGAGAGGTAAGTAGCCAGTGGGAAAAGACAGAGAGAGAGAGAGAGATGTAAGTAGCCAGGGGGGAAAAGACAGAGAGAGAGAGAGGTAAGTAGCCAGGGGGGAAAAGACAGAGAGAGAGAGAGGTCAGTAGCCAGGGGGAATAGAGAGAGAGAGGTAAGTTCCCAGGGGGAAAGAGAGAGAGAGAGAGGTAAGTAGCCAGGGGGGAAAAGACAGAGAGAGGGAGGTAAGTAGCCAGGGGGGAAAAGAAAGCGAGAGAGAGTTAAGTTGGGAAGTCTCTGGGAAAAGACAGAGAGAGAGAGAGAGAGAGAGAGGTAAGTAGCCAGGGGGTAAAAGACAGAGAGAGAGAGGTAAGTAGCCAGGGGGGGAAATAGAGAGAGAGAGAGAGAGAGAGAGAGAGAGAGAGAGAGAGGTAAGTAGCCAGGGGGGAAAAGACAGAGAGAGAGACAGAGAGAGAGAGAGGTAAGTAGCCATGGGGGAAAGACAGAGAGAGAGAGAGAAGTAAGTAGACAGGGGGGAAAGACAGAGAGAGAGAAAGAGGTAAGTAGACAAGAGGAAAAGACAGAGAGAGAGATAGGTAAGTAGCCAGGGGGAAAAGACAGAGAGAGAGAGGTAAGTAGCCAGGGGGAAAAGAGAGAGAGAGAGAGGTAAGTAGCCAGGGGGGAAATACAGAGAGAGAGAGAGAGGTAAGTAGCCAGGGGGGGAAATAGAGAGAGAGATGTAAGTTGCCAGGGGGGGAAAGACAGAGAGAGAGAGGTAAGTAGCCGGGGGGAAAAGAAAGAGAGAGAGAGGTAAGTAGCCAGGGGGGAAAAGAATGAGAGAGAGTTAAGTTGCCATGGGGGAAAAGACAGAGAGAGAGAGAGAGAGAGAGAGAGGTAAGTAGCCAGGGGGTAAAATACAGAGAGAGAGAGGTAAGTAGCCAGGGGGGGAAATAGAGAGAGAGAGGTAAGTTGCCAGGGGGGGGAAAGACAGAGAGAGGGAGAGAGAGGTAAGTAGCCAGGGGGAAAGACAGAGAGAGAGAGAGAGAGGGAGAGAGAGGTAAGTAGCCAGGGGGAAAGACAGAGAGAGAGAGAGAGAGAGAGGTAAGTAGCCAGGGGTGAAAGACAGAGAGAGAGACAGAGAGAGAGAGAGGTAAGTAGCCATGAGGGAAAGACAGAGAGAGAGAGAGAGAGAGAGAGGTAAGTAGATAGGGGGGAAAGACAGAGAGAGAGAAAGAAGTAAGTAGACAGGGGGAAAAGACAGAGAGAAAGATAGGTAAGTAGCCAGGGGGAAAAGACAGAGAGAGAGAGAGGGAGAGAGAGAGAGAGAGAGAGAGAGGTAAGTAGCCAGGGGGGAAAAGACAGAGAGAGAGAGAGAGGTAAGTAGCCAGGGGGGAAAAGACAGAGAGAGCGAGAGAGGGAAGTAGCCAGGGGGGAAAAGACAGAGAGAGAGGGGTAAGTAGCCAATGGGCAGCAGACAGAGAGAGAGAGGTAAGTAGCCAGGGGGGAAAAGACAGAGAGATAGAGAGGTAAGTAGCCAGAGGGGAAAGACAGAGAGAGAGAGAGAGAGAGAGGTAAGTAGTAGCCAGGGGGAAAAGACAGAGAGAGAGAGGTAAGTAGCCAGGGTGGAAAAGAGAGAGAGAAAGGATATTAGCCAGGGGGGAAAAGACACAGAGAGAGAGGTAAGTTGCCAGGGGGAAAAGAGAGAGAGAGAGAGGTAAGTAGCCAGTGGGAAAAGACAGAGAGAGAGAGAGAGATGTAAGTAGCCAGGGGGGAAAAGACAGAGAGAGAGAGAGAGGTAAGTAGCCAGGGGGGAAAAGACAGAGAGAGAGAGAGGTCAGTAGCCAGGGGGAATAGAGAGAGAGAGAGAGGTAAGTAGCCAGGGGGGAGATGACAGAGAGAGAGAGAGAGGTAAGTAGCCAGGGGGGAAAAGAAAGAGAGAGGGAGGTAAGTAGCCAGGGGGGAAAAGAAAGCGAGAGAGAGTTAAGTTGGGAAGTCTCTGGGAAAAGACAGAGAGAGAGAGAGAGAGAGAGAGAGAGGTAAGTAGCCAGGGGGTAAAAGACAGAGAGAGAGAGGTAAGTAGCCAGGGGGGGAAATAGAGAGAGAGAGAGAGAGAGAGAGGTAAGTAGCCAGGGGGGAAAAGACAGAGAGAGAGACAGAGAGAGAGAGAGGTAAGTAGCCATGGGGGAAAGACAGAGAGAGAGAGATAAGTAAGTAGACAGGGGGGAAAGACAGAGAGAGAGAAAGAGGTAAGTAGACAAGAGGAAAAGACAGAGAGAGAGATAGGTAAGTAGCCAGGGGGAAAAGACAGAGAGAGAGAGGTAAGTAGCCAGGGGGGAAAAGAGAGAGAGAGAGAGAGAGAGAGGTAAGTAGCCAGGGGGGAAATACAGAGAGAGAGAGAGAGGTAAGTAGCCAGGGGGAAAATACAGAGAGAGAGAGAGAGGTAAGTAGCCAGGAGGAAAAGACAGAGAGAGAGAGAGAGAGAGAGAGAGAGGTAAGTAGCCAGGGGGGAAATACAGAGAGAGAGAGAGAGGTAAGTAGCCAGGGGGAAAATACAGAGAGAGAGAGAGAGGTAAGTAGCCAGGGGGGAAAAGACAGAGAGAGAGAGGTAAGTAGCCAGGGGGGAGAAGACAGAGAGAGAGAGGTAAGTAGCCAGGGGGGAAAAGACAGAGAGAGAGAGGTAAGTAGCCAGGGGAAAAGAGAGAGAGAGGTAAGTAGCCAGGGGGAAAAGAGAGAGAGAGGTAAGTAGCCAGGGGGGAAAGAGAGAGAGAGAGAGAGGTAAGTAGCCAGGGTGGAGAAGACAGAGAGAGAGAGAGAGGTAAGTAGCCAGTGGGGAAAAGAAAGAGAGAGAGAGGTAAGTAGCCAGGGGGGAAAAGAAAGAGAGAGAGTTAAGTAGCCATGGGGGAAAAGACAGAGAGAGAGAGAGAAAGAGAGGTAAGTAGCCAGGGGGAAAAGACAGAGAGAGAGAGAGAGAGAGAGAGAGGTAAGTAGCCAGGGGGGAAAAACAGAGAGAGAGGGGTAAGTAGCCAGGGGGGAGAAGAGAGAGAGAGAGAGAGAGAGAGAGAGAGAGGTAAGTAAGTAGCCAGGGGGGAAACGACAGAGAGAGAGAGGTAAGTAGCCAGGGGGGAAAAGACAGAGAGAGAGAGAGAGAGGTAAGTAGCCAGGGGGAAAAGACAGAGAGAGAGAGAGGTAAGTAGCCAGGGGGAAAAGACAGAGAGAGAGAGAGAGAGAGGTAAGTAGCCAGGGGGAAAAGACAGAGAGGGAGAGAGAGAGAGAGGTACGTAGCCAGGGGGGAAACGACAGAGAGAGAGAGAGAGAGAGAGGGGTAAGTAGCCAGGGTGGAAAAGACAGAGAGAGAGAGAGAAAGAGAGGTAAGTAGCCAGGGGGAAAAGACAGAGAGTGAGAGGTAAGTAGCCAGGGGGAAAAGACACAGAGAGAGAGAGAGAGAGAGGTAAGTAGCCAGGGGGGAAAAGACAGAGAGAGAGAGGGGTATGTAGCCAGGGGGGAAATGACAGAGAGAGAGAGAGAGAGAGAGAGAGAGAGGGGGGTAAGTAGCCAGGGGGGAAAAGACAGAGAGAGAGAGAGATAGGTAAGTAGCCAGGGGGAAAAGACAGAGAGAGAAAGGTAAGTAGCCAGGGGGAAAATACAGAGAGAGAAAGAGAGGTAAGTAGCCAGGATGGAAAGACAGATAGAGAGAGAGGTGGGTAGCCAGGGGGGAAAAGACAGAGAGAGAGAGAGAGGTAAGTAGCCAGGGGGAAAAGACAGAGAGAGAGAGAGAGGTACGTAGCCAGGGGGGAAAAGACAGAGAGAGAGAGAGAGGTAAGTAGCCAGGGGGGAAAAGACAGAGAGAGAGAGAGAGGTATGTAGCCAGGGGGGAAACGACAGAGAGAGAGAGAGAGAGAGAGAGTTAAGTAGCCAGGGGGGAAAAGACAGAGAGAGAGAGAGAGGTAAGTAGCCAGGGGGAATAGACAGAGAGAGAGATAGGTAAGTAGCCAGGGGGAAAATACAGAGAGAGAGAGAGGTAAGTAGCAAGGGGGGAAAGACAGAGAGAGAGGTAAGTAGCCATGGGGGAAAAGACAGAGAGAGAGAGGTAAGTAGCCAGGGGGAAAAGACAGAGAGAGAGAGGTAAGTAGCCAGGGGGAAAAGACAGAGAGAGAGAGAGAGGTAAGTAGCCAGGGGGAAAAGACAGAGAGAGAGAGAGAGAGAGAGAGAGAGGGAAGTAGCCAGGGGGGAAAAGATAGAGAGGTAAGTAGCCAGAGGTGAAAAGACAGAGAGGTAAGTAGCCAGAGGGGAAAAGACAGAGAGATATGGGTAAGTAGCCATGGGGGAGAAGACAGAGGGAGAGAGGTAAGTAGCCAGGGGGGGAAAGATAGAGAGGTAAGTAGCCAGATGGGAAAAGACAGAGAGAGAGAGAGAGGGGTAAGTAGTAGCCAGGGGGGAAAGACAGAGAGAGAGAGGTAAGTAGCCAGGGGGGAAAAGAGAGAGAGAGAGGTAAGTAGCCAGGGGGGAAAAGAGAGAGAGAGAGAGGTAAGTAGCCAGGGGGGAAAAGAGAGAGAGAGAGAGGTAAGTAGCCAGGGGGAAAAGACAGAGAGAGAGAGAGAGAGAGAAAGAGGTAAGTAGCCAGGGGGAAAAGACACAGAGAGAGAGAGAGGTAAGTAGCCAGGGGGAAAAGACAGAGAGAGAGAGAGAGAGAGAGATGGAAGTAGCCAGGGGGGAAAAGATAGAGAGGTAAGTAGCCAGAGGTGAAAAGACAGAGAGGTAAGTAGCCAGAGGGGAAAAGACAGAGAGAGAGGGGTAAGTAGCCATGGGGGAGAAGACAGAGGGAGAGAGGTAAGTAGCCAGGGGGGGAAAGATAGAGAGGTAAGTAGCCAGATGGGAAAAGACAGAGAGAGAGAGAGAGAGGTAAGTAGTAGCCAGGGGGGAAAGACAGAGAGAGAGAGGTAAGTAGCCAGGGGGGAAAAGAGAGAGAGAGAGGTAAGTAGCCAGGGGGGAAAAGAGAGAGAGAGAGAGGTAAGTAGCCAGGGGGAAAAGACAGAGAGAGAGAGAGAGAGAGGTAAGTAGCCAGGGGGGAAAGACGGAGAGAGAGGGGTAAGTAGCCAGGGGGGAGACGACAGAGAGAGAGAGAGAGGTAAGTAGCCAGGGGGGGAAAGACAGAGAGAGAGGGGTAAGTAGCCAGGGGGGAGAAGACAGAGAGAGAGAAAGAGAGAGAGAGGTAAGTAGCCAGGGGGGAAAAGACAGAGAGATAGAGAGGTAAGTAGACAGGGGGGAAAAGAGAGAGAGAGAGGTAAGTAGCCAGTGGGGAGAAGACAGAGAGAGAGAAAGAGAGAGAGAGGTAAGTAGCCAGGGGGGAAAAGACAGAGAGATAGAGAGGTAAGTAGACAGGGGGGAAAAGAGAGAGAGAGAGGTAAGTAGCCAGGGGGGAAAAGACAGATAGAGAGAGGTAAGTAGCCAGGGGGTCAAAGAGAGAGAGAGGGGTAAGTAGCCAGGGGGGAAAAGACAGAGAGAGAGAGGTAAGTAGCCAGGGGGGAAAAGACAGAGAGAGAGGTAAGAAGCCAGGGGGGAAAAGACAAAGAGAGAGGTAAGTAGCCAGGGGGGAAAAGACAGAGAGAGAGAGAGAGAGAGAGGTAAGTAAGTAGCCAGGGGGGAAACGACAGAGAGAGAGAGAGAGAGAGAGGTAAGTAGCCAGGGGGGAAAAGACAGAGAGAGAGAGGTAAGTAGCCAGGGGGGAAAAGACAGAGACAGAGAGAGAGAGGTAAGTAGCCAGGGGGAAAAGACAGAGAGAGAGAGAGGTAAGTAGCCAGGGGGAAAAGACAGAGAGAGAGAGAGAGAGAGAGAGGTAAGTAGCCAGGGGGAAAAGACAGAGAGAGAGAGAGAGAGAGAGGTACGTAGCCAGGGGGGAAACGACAGAGAGAGAGAGAGAGAGATGGGTAAGTAGCCAGGGTGGAAAAGACACAGAGAGAGAGAGAGAGAGAGGTAAGTAGCCAGGGGGAAAAGACAGAGAGTGAGAGGTAAGTAGCCAGGGGGAAAAGACACAGAGAGAGAGAGAGAGGTAAGTAGCCAGGGGGGAAAAGACAGAGAGAGAGAGGGGTATGTAGCCAGGGGGGAAATGACACAGAGAGAGAGAGAGAGAGAGAGAGAGAGAGAGAGAGAGAGAGAGAGAGAGAGAGAGAGGTAAGTAGCCAGGGGGGAAAAGACAGAGAGAGAGAGAGATAGGTAAGTAGCCAGGGGGAAAAGACAGAGAGAGAAAGGTAAGTAGCCAGGGGGAAAATACAGAGAGAGAGAGAGAGGTAAGTAGCCAGGATGGAAAGACAGATAGAGAGAGAGGTGGGTAGCCAGGGGGGAAAAGACAGAGAGAGAGAGAGAGGTAAGTAGCCAGGGGGAAAAGACAGAGAGAGAGAGAGAGGTAAGTAGCCAGGGGGGAAAAGACAGAGAGAGAGAGAGGTATGTAGCCAGGGGGGAAACGACAGAGAGAGAGAGAGAGAGTTAAGTAGCCAGGGGGGAAAAGACAGAGAGAGAGAGAGGTAAGTAGCCAGGGGGAATAGACAGAGAGAGAGAGGTAAGTAGCCAGGGGGAAAATACAGAGAGAGAGAGAGGTAAGTAGCCAGGGGGGAAAGACAGAGAGAGAGGTAAGTAGCCATAGGGGAAAAGACAGAGAGAGAGAGGTAAGTAGCCAGGGGGAAAAGACAGAGAGAGAGGGGTAAGTAGCCAGGGGGAAAAGACAGAGAGAGAGAGAGAGAGGTAAGTAGCCAGGGGGAAAAGACAGAGAGAGAGAGAGAGAGAGAGAGAGAGAGGGAAGTAGCCAGGGGGGAAACGATAGAGAGGTAAGTAGCCAGAGGTGAAAAGACAGAGAGGTAAGTAGCCAGAGGGGAAAAGACAGAGAGAGAGGGGTAAGTAGCCATGGGGGAGAAGACAGAGGGAGAGAGGTAAGTAGCCAGGGGGGAAAAGATAGAGAGGTAAGTAGCCAGATGGGAAAAGACAGAGAGAGAGAGAGAGGTAAGTAGTAGCCAGGGGGGAAAGACAGAGAGAGAGAGGTAAGTAGCCAGGGGGGAAAAGAGAGAGAGAGAGGTAAGTAGCCAGGGGGGAAAAGAGAGAGAGAGAGAGGTAAGTAGCCAGGGGGAAAAGACAGAGAGAGAGAGAGAGAGAGGTAAGTAGCCAGGGGGAAAGAGAGAGAGAGAGAGGTAAGTAGCAAGGGTGAAAAGACAGAGAGAGAGAGAGAGAGGTAAGTAGCCAGGGGGAAAAGACGGAGAGAGAGGGGTAAGTAGCCAGGGGGGAGACGACAGAGAGAGAGAGAGAGGTAAGTAGCCAGGGGGGGAAAGACAGAGAGAGAGGGGTAAGTAGCCAGGGGGGAGAAGACAGAGAGAGAGAAAGAGATAGAGAGGTAAGTAGCCAGGGGGGAAAAGACAGAGAGATAGAGAGGTAAGTAGACAGGGGGGAAAAGAGAGAGAGAGAGGTAAGTAGCCAGGGGGGAAAAGACAGATAGAGAGAGGTAAGTAGCCAGGGGGGAAAAGACAGAGAGAGGTATGTAGCCAGGGGGGAAAAGACAAAGAGAGAGGTAAGTAGCCAGGGGGGAAAAGACAGAGAGAGAGAGAGAGAGAGAGAGAGAGAGAGAGAGAGAGAGAGAGAGAAAGAGAGAGGTAAGTAGTCAGGGGGGAGAAGACAGAGAGAGAGAGAGAGAGAGAGGTAAGTAGCCAGGGGGAAAAGACAGAGAGTGAGAGGTAAGTAGCCAGGGGGAAAAGACACAGAGAGAGAGAGAGAGGAAAGTAGCCAGGGGGGAAAAGACAGAGAGAGAGAGAGGGGTAAGTAGCCAAGGGGGAAATGACAGAGAGAGAGAGAGAGAGAGAGGGGTAAGTAGCCAGGGGGGAAAAGACAGAGAGAGAGAGAGATAGGTAAGTAGCCAGGGTGAAAAGACAGAGAGAGAAAGGTAAGTAGCCAGGGGGAAAATACAGAGAGAGAGAGAGGTAAGTAGCCAGGATGGAAAGACATAGAGAGAGAGGTGGGTAGCCAGGGGGGAAAAGACAGAGAGAGAGAGAGAGAGGTAAGTAGCCAGGGGGAAAAGACAGAGAGAGAGAGAGAGGTAAGTAGCCAGGGGGGAAAATACAGAGAGAGAGAGGTATGTAGCCAGGGGGGAAACGACAGAGAGAGAGAGAGAGAGAGAGAGAGAGAGAGAGAGAGAGAGAGAGAGAGAGAGAGTTAAGTAGCCAGGGGGGAAAAGACAGAGAGAGAGAGAGAGAGGTAAGTAGCCAGGGGGAATAGACAGAGAGAGAGAGGTAAGTAGCCAGGGGGAAAATACAGAGAGAGAGAGAGGTAAGTAGCCAGGGGGGAATGACAGAGAGAGAGAGAGAGAGGTAAGTAGCCATGGGGGAAAAGACAGAGAGAGAGAGGTAAGTAGCCAGGGGGAAAAGACAGAGAGAGAGAGAGAGGTAAGTAGCCAGGGGGAAAAGACAGAGAGAGAGAGAGAGAGAGAGAGAGAGAGGGAAGTAGCCAGGGAGGAAAAGATAGAGAGGTAAGTAGCCAGAGGTGACAAGACAGAGAGAGAGGGGTAAGTAGCCATGGGGGAGAAGACAGAGGGAGAGAGGTAAGTAGCCAGGGGGGGAAAGATAGAGAGGTAAGTAGCCAGATGGGAAAAGACAGAGAGAGAGAGAGAGGTAAGTAGTAGCCAGGGGGGAAAGACAGAGAGAGAGAGGTAAGTAGCCAGGGGGGAAAAGAGAGAGAGAGAGGTAAGTAGCCAGGGGGGAAAAGAGAGAGAGAGAGAGGTAAGTAGCCAGGGGGAAAAGACAGAGAGAGAGAGAGAGAGAGGTAAGTAGCCAGGGGGGAAAAGACAGAGAGAGAGAGAGAGAGAGAGGTAAGTAGCCAGGGGGGAAAGAGAGAGAGAGAGAGGTAAGTAGCAAGGGTGAAAAGACAGAGAGAGAGAGAGAGAGGTAAGTAGCCAGGGGGAAAAGACGGAGAGAGAGGGGTAAGTAGCCAGGGGGGAGACGACAGAGAGAGAGAGAGAGGGAAGTAGCCAGGGGGGGAAAGACAGAGAGAGAGGGGTAAGTAGCCAGGGGGGAGAAGACAGAGAGAGAGAAAGAGATAGAGAGGTAAGTAGCCAGGGGGGAAAAGACAGAGAGATAGAGAGGTAAGTAGACAGGGGGGAAAAGAGAGAGAGAGAGGTAAGTAGCCAGGGGGGAAAAGACAGATAGAGAGAGGTAAGTAGCCAGGGGGGAAAAGACAGAGAGAGGTATGTAGCCAGGGGGGAAAAGACAAAGAGAGAGGTAAGTAGCCAGGGGGGAAAAGACAGAGAGAGAGAGAGAGAGAGAGAGAGAGAGAAAGAGAGAGGTAAGTAGTCAGGGGGGAGAAGACAGAGAGAGAGAGAGAGAGGTAAGTAGCCAGGGGGAAAAGACAGAGAGTGAGAGGTAAGTAGCCAGGGGGAAAAGACACAGAGAGAGAGAGAGAGGAAAGTAGCCAGGGGGGAAAAGACAGAGAGAGAGAGGGGTATGTAGCAAAGGGGGAAATGACAGAGAGAGAGAGAGAGAGAGAGAGGGGTAAGTAGCCAGGGGGGAAAAGACAGAGAGAGAGAGAGATAGGTAAGTAGCCAGGGTGAAAAGACAGAGAGAGAAAGGTAAGTAGCCAGGGGGAAAATACAGAGAGAGAGAGAGGTAAGTAGCCAGGATGGAAAGACATAGAGAGAGAGGTGGGTAGCCAGGGGGGAAAAGACAGAGAGAGAGAGAGAGGTAAGTAGCCAGGGGGAAAAGACAGAGAGAGAGAGAGAGGTAAGTAGCCAGGGGGGAAAATACAGAGAGAGAGAGGTATGTAGCCAGGGGGGAAACGACAGAGAGAGAGAGAGAGAGAGAGAGAGAGAGAGAGAGAGAGAGAGAGTTAAGTAGCCAGGGGGGAAAAGACAGAGAGAGAGAGAGAGAGGTAAGTAGCCAGGGGGAATAGACAGAGAGAGAGAGGTAAGTAGCCAGGGGGAAAATACAGAGAGAGAGAGAGGTAAGTAGCCAGGGGGGAATGACAGAGAGAGAGAGAGAGAGGTAAGTAGCCATGGGGGAAAAGACAGAGAGAGAGAGGTAAGTAGCCAGGGGGAAAAGACAGAGAGAGAGAGAGAGGTAAGTAGCCAGGGGGAAAAGACAGAGAGAGAGAGAGAGAGAGAGAGAGAGAGAGAGAGAGGGAAGTAGCCAGGGAGGAAAAGATAGAGAGGTAAGTAGCCAGAGGTGACAAGACAGAGAGAGAGGGGTAAGTAGCCATGGGGGAGAAGACAGAGGGAGAGAGGTAAGTAGCCACGGGGTGAAAAGATAGAGAGGTAAGTAGCCAGAGGGGAAAAGGCAGAGAGAGAGAGAGAGAGGTAAGTAGTAGCCAGAGGGGAAAGACAGAGAGAGAGAGGTAAGTAGCCAGGGGGGAAAAGAGAGAGAGAGAGGTAAGTAGCCAGGGGGGAAAAGACAGAGAGAGAGGGGTAAGTAGCCAGGGGGAAAAGAGAGAGAGAGAGAGGTAAGTAGCCAGGGGGGAAAAGACAGATAGAGAGAGGTAAGTAGCCAGGGGGTCAAAGAGAGAGAGAGGGGTAAGTAGCCAGGAGGGGAAAGACAGAGATAGAGAGGTAAGTAGCCAGGGGGGAAAAGACAGAGAGAGAGGTAAGTAGCCAGGGGGGAAAAGACAAAGAGAGAGGTAAGTAGCCAGGGGGGAAAAGACAGAGAGAGAGAGAGAGAGAGAGAGAGAGAGAGAGGTAAGTAGTCAGGGGGGAAAATACAGAGAGAGAGAGAGGTATGTAGCCAGGGGGAAAAGACAGAGAGAGAGAGAGGTAAGTAGCCAGGGGGAAAAGACAGAGAGATAGAGAGGTAAGTAGCCAGGGGGAAAAGACAGAGAGGGAGAGAGAGAGAGAGGTACGTAGCCAGGGGGGAAACGACAGAGAGAGAGAGAGAGAGAGGTGTAAGTAGCCAGGGTGGAAAAGACAGAGAGAGAGAGAGAGAGAGAGAGAGGTAAGTAGCCAGGGGGGAAAAGACAGAGAGAGAGAGGGGTATGTAGCCAGGGGGGAAATGACAGAGAGAGAGAGAGAGAGAGAGAGGGGTAAGTAGCCAGTGGGGAAAAGACAGAGAGAGAGAGAGATAGGTAAGTAGCCAGGGGGAAAAGACAGAGAGAGAAAGGTAAGTAGCCAGGGGGAAAATACAGAGAGAGAGAGAGAGAGGTAAGTAGCCAGGATGGAAAGACAGATAGAGAGAGAGGTGGGTAGCCAGGGGGGAAAAGACAGAGAGAGAGAGAGAGGTAAGTAGCCAGGGGGAAAAGACAGAGAGAGAGAGAGAGGTAAGTAGCCAGGGGGGAAAAGACAGAGAGAGAGAGAGGTATGTAGCCAGGGGGGAAACGACAGAGAGAGAGAGAGAGAGAGAGTTAAGTAGCCAGGGGGGAAAAGACAGAGAGAGAGAGAGAGGTAAGTAGCCAGGGGGAATAGACAGAGAGAGAGAGGTAAGTAGCCAGGGGGTCAAAGAGAGAGAGAGGGGTAAGTAGCCAGGAGGGGAAAGACAGAGATAGAGAGGTAAGTAGCCAGGGGGGAAAAGACAGAGAGAGAGGTAAGTAGCCAGGGGGGAAAAGACAAAGAGAGAGGTAAGTAGCCAGGGGGGAAAAGACAGAGAGAGAGAGAGAGAGAGAGAGAGAGAGAGAGAGAGAGGTAAGTAGTCAGGGGGGAAAATACAGAGAGAGAGAGAGGTATGTAGCCAGGGGGAAAAGACAGAGAGAGAGAGAGGTAAGTAGCCAGGGGGAAAAGACAGAGAGAGAGAGAGGTAAGTAGCCAGGGGGAAAAGACAGAGAGGGAGAGAGAGAGAGAGGTACGTAGCCAGGGGGGAAACGACAGAGAGAGAGAGAGAGAGAGAGGGGTAAGAAGCCAGGGTGGAAAAGACAGAGAGAGAGAGAGGTAAGTAGCCAGGGGGAAAAGACAGAGAGTGAGAGGTAAGTAGCCAGGTGGAAGAGAGAGAGAGAGAGAGAGAGAGAGAGAGAGGTAAGTAGCCAGGGGGGAAAAGACAGAGAGAGAGAGGGGTATGTAGCCAGGGGGGAAATGACAGAGAGAGAGAGAGAGAGAGAGAGAGAGAGAGAGAGAGAGGGGTAAGTAGCCAGGGGGGAAAAGACAGAGAGAGAGAGAGATAGGTAAGTAGCCAGGGGGAAAAGACAGAGAGAGAAAGGTAAGTAGCCAGGGGGAAAATACAGAGAGAGAGAGAGAGGTAAGTAGCCAGGATGGAAAGACAGATAGAGAGAGAGGTGGGTAGCCAGGGGGGAAAAGACAGAGAGAGAGAGAGAGGTAAGTAGCCAGGGGGAAAAGACAGAGAGAGAGAGAGAGGTAAGTAGCCAGGGGGGAAAAGACAGAGAGAGAGAGAGAGGTATGTAGCCAGGGGGGAAACGACAGAGAGAGAGAGAGAGAGAGGTAAGTAGCCAGGGGGAAAATACAGAGAGAGAGAGAGGTAAGTAGCCAGGGGGGAAAGACAGAGAGAGAGGTAAGTAGCCATGGGGGAAAAGACAGAGAGAGAGAGGTAAGTAGCCAGGGGGAAAAGACAGAGAGAGAGAGGTAAGTAGCCAGGGGGAAAAGACAGAGAGAGAGAGAGAGGTAAGTAGCCAGGGGGAAAAGACAGAGAGAGAGAGAGGGAAGTAGCCAGGGGGGAAAAGATAGAGAGGTAAGTAGCCAGAGCTGAAAAGACAGAGAGGTAAGTAGCCAGAGGGGAAAAGACAGAGAGAGAGGGGTAAGTAGCCATGGGGGAGAAGACAGAGGGAGAGAGGTAAGTAGCCAGGGGGAAAAAGATAGGGAGGTAAGTAGCCAGATGGGAAAAGACAGAGAGAGAGAGAGGTAAGTAGTAGCCAGGGGGGAAAGACAGAGAGAGAGAGGTAAGTAGCCAGGGGGGAAAAGAGAGAGAGAGAGGTAAGTAGCCAGGGGGGAAAAGAGAGAGAGAGAGAGAGAGAGGTAAGTAGCCAGGGGGAAAAGACAGAGAGAGAGAGAGAGAGAGAGGTAAGTAGCCAGGGGGGAAAAGAGAGAGAGAGAGAGGTAAGTAGCAAGGGTGAAAAGACAGAGAGAGAGAGAGAGAGAGGTAAGTAGCCAGGGGGAAAAGACGGAGAGAGAGGGGTAAGTAGCCAGGGGGGAGACGACAGAGAGAGAGAGAGAGGTAAGTAGCCAGGGGGGGAAAGACAGAGAGAGAGGGGTAAGTAGCCATGGGGGAGAAGACAGAGGGAGAGAGGTAAGTAGCCAGGGGGAAAAGACAGAGAGGTAAGTAGCCAGAGGGGAAAAGACAGAGAGAGAGGGGTAAGTAGCCATGGGGGAGAAGACAGAGGGAGAGAGGTAAGTAGCCAGGGGGGAAAAGATAGGGAGGTAAGTAGCCAGATGGGAAAAGACAGAGAGAGAGAGAGGTAAGTAGTAGCCAGTGGGGAAAGACAGAGAGAGAGAGGTAAGTAGCCAGGGGGGAAAAGAGAGAGAGAGAGGTAAGTAGCCAGGGGGGAAAAGAGAGAGAGAGAGAGAGAGGTAAGTAGCCAGGGGGAAAAGACAGAGAGAGAGAGAGAGAGAGGTAAGTAGCCAGGGGGGAAAAGAGAGAGAGAGAGAGGTAAGTAGCAAGGGTGAAAAGACAGAGAGAGAGAGAGAGAGGTAAGTAGCCAGGGGGAAAAGACGGAGAGAGAGGGGTAAGTAGCCAGGGGGGAGACGACAGAGAGAGAGAGAGAGGTAAGTAGCCAGGGGGGGAAAGACAGAGAGAGAGGGGTAAGTAGCCAGGGGGGAGAAGACAGAGAGATAGAGAGGTAAGTAGACAGGGGGGAAAAGAGAGAGAGAGAGAGGTAAGTAGCCAGGGGGTCAAAGAGAGAGTGAGGGGTAAGTAGCCAGGGGGGAAAAGACAGAGAGAGAGAGGTAAGTAGCCAGGGGGTCAAAGAGAGAGTGAGGGGTAAGTAGCCAGGGGGGAAAAGACAGAGAGAGAGAGGTAAGTAGCCAGGGGGGAAAAGACAGAGAGAGAGGTAAGTAGCCAGGGGGGAAAAGACAAAGAGAGAGGTAAGTAGCCAGGGGGGAAAAGACAGAGAGAGAGAGAGAGAGAGAGAGAGAGAGGTAAGTAGTCAGGGGGGAGAAGACAGAGAGAGAGAGAGAGAGGTAAGTAGCCAGGGGGAAAAGACAGAGAGTGAGAGGTAAGTAGCCAGGGGGAAAAGACACAGAGAGAGAGAGAGAGGAAAGTAGCCAGGGGGGAAAAGACAGAGAGAGAGAGGGGTAAGTAGCCATGGGGGAGAAGACAGAGGGAGAGAGGTAAGTAGCCAGGGGGGAAAAGATAGGGAGGTAAGTAGCCAGAGCTGAAAAGACAGAGAGGTAAGTAGCCAGAGGGGAAAAGACAGAGAGAGAGGGGTAAGTAGCCATGGGGGAGAAGACAGAGGGAGAGAGGTAAGTAGCCAGGGGGGAAAAGATAGGGAGGTAAGTAGCCAGATGGGAAAAGACAGAGAGAGAGAGAGAGGTAAGTAGTAGCCAGGGGGGAAAGACAGAGAGAGAGAGGTAAGTAGCCAGGGGGGAAAAGAGAGAGAGAGAGGTAAGTAGCCAGGGGGGAAAAGAGAGAGAGAGAGAGAGAGGTAAGTAGCCAGGGGGAAAAGACAGAGAGAGAGAGAGAGAGAGGTAAGTAGCCAGGGGGGAAAAGAGAGAGAGAGAGAGAGGTAAGTAGTAGCCAGGGGGGAAAGACAGAGAGAGAGAGGTAAGTAGCCAGGGGGGAAAAGAGAGAGAGAGAGGTAAGTAGCCAGGGGGGAAAAGACGGAGAGAGAGGGGTAAGTAGCCAGGGGGGAGACGACAGAGAGAGAGAGAGAGGTAAGTAGCCAGGGGGGGAAAGACAGAGAGAGAGGGGTAAGTAGCCAGGGGGGAGAAGACAGAGAGATAGAGAGGTAAGTAGACAGGGGGGAAAAGAGAGAGAGAGAGGTAAGTAGCCAGGGGGGAAAAGACAGATAGAGAGAGGTAAGTAGCCAGGGGGTCAAAGAGAGAGTGAGGGGTAAGTAGCCAGGGGGGAAAAGACAGAGAGAGAGAGGTAAGTAGCCAGGGGGGAAAAGACAGAGAGAGAGGTAAGTAGCCAGGGGGGAAAAGACAAAGAGAGAGGTAAGTAGCCAGGGGGGAAAAGACAGAGAGAGAGAGAGAGAGAGAGAGAGAGGTAAGTAGTCAGGGGGGAGAAGACAGAGAGAGAGAGAGAGAGAGGTAAGTAGCCAGGGGGAAAAGACAGAGAGTGAGAGGTAAGTAGCCAGGGGGAAAAGACACACAGAGAGAGAGAGAGGAAAGTAGCCAGGGGGGAAAAGACAGAGAGAGAGAGGGGTAAGTAGCCAGGGGGGAAAAGACAGAGAGAGAGAGAGATAGGTACAGTGCCTTGCGAAAGTATTCGGTCCCCTTGAACTTTGCGACCTTTTGCCACATTTCAGGCTTCAAACATAAAGATATAAAACTTTATTTTTTTTGTGAAGAATCAACAACAAGTGGGACACAATCATGAAGTGGAACGACATTTATTGGATATTTCAAACTTTTTTAACAAATCAAAAACTGAAAAATTGGGCGTGCAAAATTATTCAGCACCCTTAAGTTAATACTTTGTAGCGCCACCTTTTGCTGCGATTACAGCTGTAAGTCACTTGGGGTATGTCTCTATCAGTTTTGCACATCGAGAGACTGACATTTTTTCCCATTCCTCCTTGCAAAACAGCTCGAGCTCAGTGAGGTTGGATGGAGAGCATTTGTGAACAGCAGTTTTCAGTTCTTTCCACAGATTCTCGATTGGATTCAGGTCTGGACTTTGACTTGGCCATTCTAACACCTGGATATGTTTATTTTTGAACCATTCCATTGTAGATTTTGCTTTATGTTTTGGATCATTGTCTTGTTGGAAGACAAATCTCCGTCCCAGTCTCAGGTCTTTTGCAGACTCCATCAGGTTTTCTTCCAGAATGGTCCTGTATTTGGCTCCATCCATCTTCCCATCAATTTTAACCATCTTCCCTGTCCCTGCTGAAGAAAAGAAGGCCCAAACCATGATGCTGCCACCACCATGTTTGACAGTGGGGATGGTGTGTTCAGCTGTGTTGCTTTTACGCCAAACATAACGTTTTGCATTGTTGCCAAAAAGTTCCAATTTGGTTTCATCTGACCAGAGAACCTTCTTCCACATGTTTGGTGTGTCTCCCAGGTGGCTTGTGGCAAACTTTAAACAACACTTTTTATGGATATCTTTAAGAAACGGCTTTCTTCTTGCCACTCTTCCATAAAGGCCAGATTTGTGCAATATACAACTGATTGTTGTCCTATGGACAGAGTCTCCCACCTCAGCTGTAGATCTCTGCAGTTCATCCAGAGTGATCATGGGCCTCTTGGCTGCATCTCTGATCAGTCTTCTCCTTGTATGAGCTGAAAGTTTAGAGGGACGGCCAGGTCTTGGTAGATTTGCAGTGGTCTGATACTCCTTCCATTTCAATATTATCGCTTGCACAGTGCTCCTTGGGATGTTTAAAGCTTGGGAAATCTTTTTGTATCCAAATCCGGCTTTAAACTTCTTCACAACAGTATCTCGGACCTGCCTGGTGTGTTCCTTGTTCTTCATGATGCTCTCTGCGCTTTTGACGGACCTCTGAGACTATCACAGTGCAGGTGCATTTATACAGAGACTTGATTACACACAGGTGGATTGTATTTATCATCATTAGTCATTTAGGTCAACATTGGATCATTCAGAGATCCTCACTGAACTTCTGGAGAGAGTTTGCTGTACTGAAAGTAAAGGGGCTGAATAATTTTGCACGCCCAATTTTTCAGTTTTTGATTTGTTAAAAAAGTTTGAAATATCCAATAAATGTCGTTCCACTTCATGATTGTGTCCCACTTGTTGTTGATTCTTCACAAAAAAATAAAGTTTTATATCTTTATGTTTGAAGCCTGAAATGTGGCAAAAGGTCGCAAAGTTCAAGGGGGCCGAATACTTTCGCAAGGCACTGTAAGTAGCCAGGGGGAAAAGACAGAGAGAGAAAGGTAAGTAGCCAGGGGGAAAATACAGAGAGAGAGAGAGGTAAGTAGCCAGGATGGAAAGACAGATAGAGAGAGAGGTGGGTAGCCAGGGGGGAAAAGACAGAGAGAGAGAGAGAGGTAAGTAGCCAGGGGGAAAAGACAGAGAGAGAGAGAGAGGTAAGTAGCCAGGGGGGAAAATACAGAGAGAGAGAGAGGTATGTAGCCAGGGGGGAAACGACAGAGAGAGAGAGAGAGAGAGAGAGAGAGAGAGTTAGCCAGGGGGGAAAAGACAGAGAGAGAGAGAGAGAGAGGTAAGTAGCCAGGGGGAATAGACAGAGAGAGAGAGGTGAGTAGCCAGGGGGAAAATACAGAGAGAGAGAGAGGTAAGTAGCCAGGGGGGAATGACAGAGAGAGAGAGAGAGAGAGAGAGGTAAGTAGCCAGGGGGAAAATACAGAGAGAGAGAGAGGTAAGTAGCCAGGGGGGAATGACAGAGAGAGAGAGAGAGAGAGAGGTAAGTAGCCAGGGGGGAAAGACAGAAAGAGAGAGAGGTAAGTAGCCAGGGGGGAAAAGACAGAGAGAGAGAGAGAGGTAAGTAGCCAGGGGGAAAAGACAGAGAGAGAGAGAGAGGTAAGTAGCCAGGGGGAAAAGACAGAGAGAGAGAGGTAAGTAGCCAGGGGGAAAATACAGAGTGAGAGAGAGGTAAGTAGCCAGGGGGGAAAGACAGAGAGAGAGAGAGAGGTAAGTAGCCATGGGGGAAAAGACAGAGAGAGAGAGGTAAGTAGCCAGGGGGAAAATACAGAGAGAGAGAGAGGTAAGTAGCCAGGGGGGAATGACAGAGAGAGAGAGAGAGAGGTAAGTAGCCATGGGGGAAAAGACAGAGAGAGAGAGCTAAGTAGCCAGGGGGAAAAGACAGAGAGAGAGAGGTAAGTAGCCAGGGGGAAAAGACAGAGAGAGAGAGAGAGGTAAGTAGCCAGGGGGAAAAGACAGAGAGAGAGAGAGAGAGAGAGAGAGAGAGAGAGAGAGAGAGGGAAGTAGCCAGGGGGGAAAAGATAGAGAGGTAAGTAGCCAGAGGTGACAAGACAGAGAGAGAGGGGTAAGTAGCCATGGGGGAGAAGACAGAGGGAGAGAGGTAAGTAGCCACGGGGGGAAAAGATAGAGAGAGAGAGGTAAGTAGCCAGGGGAAAAGACAGAGCGAGAGAGAGAGAGAGGTAAGTAGCCAGGGGGAAAAGACAGAGAGAGAGAGGTAAGTAGCCAGGGGGAAAAGACAGAGAGAGAGAGAGAGGGAAGTAGCCAGGGGGGAAAAAGATAGAGAGCTAAGTAGCCAGAGGGGGAAAGACAGAGAGGTAAGTAGCCAGAGGGGAAAAGACAGAGAGAGAGGGGTAAGTAGCCATGGGGGAGAAGACAGAGAGAGAGGTAAGTAGCCAGGGGGGAAAAGATAGAGAGGTAAGTAGCCAGAGGGGAAAAGACAGAGAGAGAGAGAGAGGTAAGTAGTAGCCAGGGGGGAAAGACAGAGAGAGAGGGGTAAGTAGCCAGGGATGAGAAGACAGAGAGAGAGAGAGCGGTAAGTAGCCAGGGGGGGAAAGACAGAGAGAGAGGGGTAAGTAGCCAGGGGGGAGAAGACAGAGAGAGAGGTAAGTAGCCAGGGGGAAAAAAAGACGGAGAGAGAGGGGTAAGTAGCCAGGGGGGAGAAGACAGAGAGAGAGAGAGAGAGGTAAGTATCCAGGGGGGGAAAGACAGAGAGAGAGGGGTAAGTAGCCAGGGGGGAGAAGACAGAGAGAGAGAGGTAAGTAGCCAGGGGGGAAAAGACAGAGAGAGAGAGAGAGAGGTAAGTAGCCAGGGGGTGAGAAGAGAGAGAGAGAGGTAAGTAGCCAGGGGGAAAAGACAGAGAGAGAGAGAGGTAAGTACCCAGGGGGGAAAAGACAGATAGAGAGAGGTAAGTAGCCAGGGGGTCAAAGAGAGAGAGAGGGGTAAGTAGCCAGGGGGGAAAAGACAGAGAGAGAGAGGTAAGTAGCCAGGGGGGAAAAGACAGAGAGAGAGGTAAGTAGCCAGGGGCGAAAAGACAGAGAGAGAGAGGTAAGTAGCCAGGGGGGGAAAGAGAGAGATAGAGGTAAGTAGCCAGGGGGAAAAGACAGAGAGAGAGAGAGAGAGAGGTAAGTAGCCAGGGGGAAAAGACAGAGAGAGAGAGGTAAGTATCCAGGGGGAAAAGACAGAGAGAGAGAGAGAGGGAAGTAGCCAGGGGGGAAAAAGATAGAGAGCTAAGTAGCCAGAGGGGGAAAGACAGAGAGGTAAGTAGCCAGAGGGGAAAAGACAGAGAGAGAGGGGTAAGTAGCCATGGGGGAGAAGACAGAGAGAGAGGTAAGTAGCCAGGGGGGAAAAGATAGAGAGGTAAGTAGCCAGAGGGGAAAAGACAGAGAGAGAGAGAGAGGTAAGTAGTAGCCAGGGGGGAAAGACAGAGAGAGAGGGGTAAGTAGCCAGGGATGAGAAGACAGAGAGAGAGAGAGCGGTAAGTAGCCAGGGGGGGAAAGACAGAGAGAGAGGGGTAAGTAGCCAGGGGGGAGAAGACAGAGAGAGAGGTAAGTAGCCAGGGGGAAAAAAAGACGGAGAGAGATGGGTAAGTAGCCAGGGGGGAGAAGACAGAGAGAGAGAGAGAGAGGTAAGTATCCAGGGGGGGAAAGACAGAGAGAGAGGGGTAAGTAGCCAGGGGGGAGAAGACAGAGAGAGAGAGGTAAGTAGCCAGGGGGGGAAAAGACAGAGCGAGAGAGAGAGAGGTAAGTAGCCAGGGGGTGAGAAGAGAGAGAGAGAGGTAAGTAGCCAGGGGGAAAAGACAGAGAGAGAGAGAGGTAAGTAGCCAGGGGGTGAGAAGGGAGAGAGAGAGGTAAGTAGCCAGGGGGGAAAAGACAGAGAGAGAGAGAGAGAGGTAAGTAGCCAGGGGGTGAGAAGAGAGAGAGAGAGGTAAGTAGCCAGGGGGAAAAGACAGAGAGAGAGAGAGGTAAGTAGCCAGGGGGTGAGAAGAGAGAGAGAGAGGTAAGTAGCCAGGGGGGAAAAGACAGAGAGAGAGAGAGAGAGATTGAATAAATAAATAAATGATCAAAGAAATTTGATCATTTATGAAGAAAGATTTGAAC
>NC_143023.1:19950000-19987500 GCF_057628025.1 Oncorhynchus mykiss
GTAGAGGAGAGGTAGGGAGGAGGAGGAAGGGGGTAGAGGGAGAGGTAGGGAGGGGAGGAAGGAGGGGTAGAGGGAGAGATAGGGAGGAGGGAGGAAAGAGGGGTAGAGGAGAGGTAGGGAGGAGGAGGCGGAGTGGTAGGGGAGAGGTTGGGAGGAGGAGGAAGGGGTAGAGGGAGAGGTATAGGATGAGGAGGAAGGAGAGGAGGGAGGAGGAGGAAGGAGTGGTAGAGAGAGGTTGGAGGAGGAGGAAGGGGGGTAGAGGGAGAGGAGGAGGAGGAGGGGGATAGGGAGGTACGAGGAATGAGGGGTAGATGGGAGGTAGGGAGGAGGAGGAAGGAGGGTGTATAGGGAGAGGTAGGGAGGAGGAGGAAGGAGGGGTAGGAGAGGTAGGGAGGAGGAGGAAGGAGTGGTAGAGGAGAGGTAGGGAGGAGGAGGAAGGAGGGGTAGAGGGAGAGGTAGGGAGGAGGAGGAAGGACGGGTAGGAGGAGGGGATGGATAGAGGAGAGGTTGGGAGGAGGAGGAAGGAGGGGTATAGAGGGAGAGATAGGGAGGAGGAGGAATGAGGGTTAGAGGGAGAGGTAGGGAGGAGGAGGAAGGAGGGTAGAGGGAGAGGTAGGGAGGAGAGGAAGGAGGGGGTAGAGGGAGAGGTAGGGAGGAGGAGGAAGGGGGGTAGAGGGAGAGGTAGGAGGAGGAGGAAAGGAGGGGTATAGGGAGAGGTAGGGAGGAGGAGGAAGGAGGGGTAGAGGGGAGGTAGGGAGGAGGAGGAAGGAGGGGTAGAGTTAGAGGTAGGGAGGAGGAGGAAGGAGGGGTATAGGGAGAGGTAGGGAGGAGGAGGAAGGAGGGGTAGAGGGAGAGGTAGGGAGGAGGAGGAAGGAGGGGTAGAGTTAGAGGTAGGGAGGAGGAGGAAGGAGGGGTAGAGGGAGAGGTAGGGAGGAGGAGGAAGGAGGGGTAGAGGGAGAGGGAGAGGTAGGGAGGAGGAGGATGGGGGGTAGAGGGAGAGGTAGGGAGGAGGAGGAAGGGGGGGTAGAGGGAGGAGGAGGAAGGGAGGGGGGTAGAGGGAGAGGTAGGGAGGAGGAGGAAGGGGGGGTAGAGGGAGAGGTAGGGAGGAGGAGGAAGGGGGGTAGAGGGAGAGGTAGGGAGGAGGAGGAAGGGGGGGGGGGGGTAGAGGGAGAGGTAGGGAGGAGGAGGGGTGACTTTATTACTATAGGCAGAGTCACCAAGGGCCAAGGTTAAAGACCGGTGTGGGCAGGAAGAGGGAGAGATAGAGGGATAGAGTGAGTTGGAGAGAGAGAGAGCGCGAAAGGGAGAGAGGTAGAGAGAGAGTGAGAGAGAGAGAGAGAGAGAGAAGGCATTGACTATATAAATATGGATAGTGAGAAGAGACACTCTAATACATATTTACAGTGTTCTCTCACTAACTCACTCATGCAAAAATATGTCACACAATACTGCACTGACTTCAGATTCATTCTGTCTTCTACTTTCTTAACCTTTTCTCTCCTTCTAGAATGCTTCTTCTCCCCTATTGTTTTGCCTACACCTTTCTCGAATCAAATTGAATCAAATTGTATTTACCACGTGCCGAATATAACGGATATAGACTTTACCCCGAAATGCTTGCTGACGAGCTTTTCCCACTGATGACAAACAGGCAAACTGGAAATGATTTGCTGAATGATAGTTTTGTGTTGGGTAGTTGCACACTGTGGAGGGTGGGGGATGTGTTGTGTTGTGTTGGGTAGTTGCACACTGTGGAGGGTGGGGGGGCTGTGTTGTGTTGTGTTGGGTAGTTGCACACTGTGGAGGGTGGGGGATGTGTTGTGTTGTGTTGGGTAGTTGCACACTGTGGAGGGTGGGGGGATGTGTTGTGTTGTGTTGGGTAGTTGCACACTGTGGAGGGTGGGGGATGTGTTGTGTTGGGTAGTTGCACACTGTGGAGGGTGGGGGGATGTGTTGTGTTGGGTAGTTGCACACTGTGGAGGGTGGGTGGGGGGATGTGTTGTGTTGGGTAGTTGCACACTGTGGAGGGTGGGGTGGGGGCTGTGTTGTGTTGGGTAGTTGCACACTGTGGAGGGTGGGTGGGGGGCTGTGTTGTGTTGGGTAGTTGCACACTGTGGAGGGTGGGTGGGGGGCTGTGTTGTGTTGGGTAGTTGCACACTGTGGAGGGTGGGTGGGGGGCTGTGTTGTGTTGGGTAGTTGCACACTGTGGAGGGTGGGTGGGGGGCTGTGTTGTGTTGGGTAGTTGCACACTGTGGAGGGTGGGTGGGGGGCTGTGTTGTGTTGGGTAGTTGCACACTGTGGAGGGTGGGTGGGGGGCTGTGTTGTGTTGGGTAGTTGCACACTGTGGAGGGTGGGTGGGGGGCTGTGTTGTGTTCTGTTGGGTAGTTGCACACTGTGGAGGGTGGGGGGCTGTGTTGTGTTGTGCTGGGTAGGTGCTCTGCACAGGGATAGGATGTGTTTTGTGCTGGGTAGGTGCTCTGCACAGGGATAGGGTGTGTGTGATGAAACAACGTTGAGTGAGTTCATGCATTATGGAGGGAGCAGGCGGGTGACAGAGAGCGGCTGAATGGGAATGGCTGCCTGCCATGCACTAAGAGTTCAGGGCCAATCTCACTGTGATGCTCTGACATTACCACAGATCTACATTACCACATATCTACATTACCATAGATCTACATTACCACATATATACATGACCACATATCTACATTAAAATCGATCTACATTACCACATATCTACATTACCACAGACCTACATTACCACATATATCGATTACCACAAATCTACATTACCACATATCTATATGACCACATATCTACATTACCATAGATCTACATTACCACAGACCTACATTACCACAGATCTACATGACCACATTTCTATATTACCATAGATCTACATTACCACATATCTACATGACCACATATACACATTACCACAGACCTACATTACCACACATCTATATTACCACAGACCTACATTACCACATATATAAATTACCACAAACCTACATTACCACATATCTATATGACCACATATCTACATTACCACAGACCTACATTACCACATATCTACATTACCACAGACCTACAATACCACAGACCTACATTAACACAGATCTACATTACCACATATCTACATGACCACATATCTACATTACCACAGAACTACATTACCACAGATCTACATTACCACATATCTATATGACCACATATATACATGGCCACATATCTACATGACCATAGATCTACATTACCACATATATACATTACCACAGATCTATATGACCACATATATACATGGCCACATATCTACATTACCATAGATCTACATAACCACATATCTACATTACCCCATATCAACATTACCATAGGCTACATGACTACATATCTACATTACCATATATCTACATTACCAGTCTCACCCTAAAATGCAATATATGTGTTATTCAACCTTTGATAATGATCAGATATTATATTATGCATACCAAATATATATTGCATACATATACAGTCGTCAGGCTATTTGATAGGTACAGTAGATGATGGAGTTTTGATAGAGTGTTGTTTGTTTTGAAGGTGGAGGGAGTTTGAGTTTTAGAGAGTTGGAGACTTCAGACGTGTGGGTACAGATATGGGTGAAGAGACTTGTGTGTGTCTGTGTCTGAACTGGCAGGGTGAACTGAAGTTTACTCAGGTCAGGAAGACACACGACTACTGGTCTGTGTGCATGACTGGATGTAACCAGCTCTGTGTGTGTGTGTGTGTGTGTGTGTTTGGCCTCGCTCCAGTGCATCAATAAACCAGAGCGTAGTTTGAGAGCCAGTGAGTGATGTTTAACTACCGTTCCTCAAGGAACCCCGCAGCACTTTCAGGCACCACAAGGGGGCCACAAGCCAGGGGATCTGGGGAGACAGTGACCAGTACAGGGGAGGGAGGGCCAGCACACAGGAGAGACCTGTATACAGGTATGCTTTATTTTCCCTCTCCTCTCCCACTTTCTCTATTCTCTCTTTCTTCTTTATTCATGTATTTCACCCTGCCCTCTATTCATATGCCAACTTTCCTTTACCTTATTTCTTTCACTCTTGAATTTTTCACCTCCCCTTTTTTCTTTGCCCTCTCAACTTCTTATTAATTTATCCTACTCTCTGCAGGTCTCTCTCTCTCTCTCTCTCTCTCTCTCTCCCTCTCTCTCTCTCTCTCTCTCTCTCCCTCTCTCTCCCTCTCTCTCTCTCCCTCTCTCTCTCAGTAGTCTGTTCCCTTAGCGACCGTTTCCAAGGTGCCCATTCCCAAGGGCTGTGGGAGGGGTTCTGGGATGTCAGGCATGCATAACTATACACCTGTAATCCCTGCAGCTCTCTCTCCTCCTTCCTCTCTATTCTACCATTCTTCCTCTTTCTTTCTTTCTTTCTTTTTTATAGTATTATTATTTGCCACTACTTCAACCTACCCTTTTTTAACTATCTTGACAGAATGGAATCAGTATCAGTAGTAAAATCCCTCCAATTTGTCTGAAAATAGAAAATTACTTTATTGTTACAACCAGACTTGTAATGTTTTTAATATGTCTTTTCAATAGGTGTTGGGAGGGAGGACAGGTGAAATGGTCTCTATTCACAATGTACAGAACCGATACATCTGCACCTTGTTTAAAAGGTCATTTGTCAAACCTGACATTTTGTGCCCTTACCTAAAGGTGGGCTCAATAACCCTCGCTTTCTGACCCATTGTTTTATCTAGTTGTGTTCTAGTATAAAGTTGGCTGATAACAACTTGTTTTCAATAATAAGTGATCTGCTCTTCTCCAACCTCAGTCAGTGTAACACTTAATGATGTTGAAGGACAGCTGCCTTATCCGAACCAAGCCCGTTGCACTTCAACTTGCAGGTCTGTGTGTGTTGGTGGGCATAGTTCTGACGCCATGCTGAGGGTCGGGGTTGCTTGGTGATGGGGTCGGCGTCTGTAGAAATGTGAGAGTTAACGGGAAGTGTGTGTGTGTGTGTGTGTGGAGGGAGGAGGTTGTCGCTCATGGTTGGTTGTCGCCCCTCTGTTCTCCTTTTGTTCCTCTGACATTCCTCCATTTAGTTTTTGTGTCGCGGAGGATTTGACCAAAAGAGGCCCCACTTCCACACCCCCACTTCCACACCCCCTGCCTGACATGTTCAAATCTCTCTCTCTCTCTCTGCATGCTTTCGCTCACTCTCTCGCTCTCTTTCGCTCTGTCATTCTTTCTCTCAGGGACAGTGACCAAAACCTTACTCAATTAACTTAGAGGGACATTTTTGTTGCCTTGACTTTCTCAACCCCATCCCACCCCCCCACCCCCTTACTCTCTCTCTCCTCTCTCTCTCTCTCTTTCTCTTTCTCTCTCGCTCTCTCTATTGATCTAGTCATAGTTTTCTCAGACTCTCTCAGTACTGGCCCCGCTCTAATCAATAAAGATAATTGTCTGTTCTCTCTCTCACTCTCTCTCTTTAAAAAAAAATCAATGAACCCTGGTCTTCCCTCATTCCCACCCCCTCTACCCCCCGGTCGGGGATTCCCTCCCCTAATGACAGGAGATAACCTGCTTTCTTAACCGATTTTCCCCTCCCTCCCTCTCCCTCTTCCATCGATTACCGTGAGAGTTTGCCCTGCCGGCCCCTCCTGCCCTACAGATGTTAACTATATGGTGGTGTTGTGGTTTTACTCCGGTGGATCCATTTGGACCGTGTCTGTGTGGGTTGGGTTGCTCACCATGGTTCTCTGGCAGGTCTCAGTCAGACCAGTGACCCCACTGTAACAAGAATACAATCTGCCATGTTCTACCCAGGCCTATTGATGATGATCGTCACCTAGGAGAGATCTCAGTATCTTCAGGCTCTCAGGCCATACCTTAGAGCACGATGTCGAACTCATTTTGCCCGGGGGCCGCATTCCTTCTTCAACGAGGTCTGGAGGGCCGCACTGAAAATGTGTTATTTCCTCGCTGTCAAAATGTGCAAAATGTTTTCCTGTATCCATAGTTGTTGGAATGTTCAACGCTCCCTGACTGTCCAGAATCCATTTGGCTGTCCAACTCTTTTTAGTGTATGTTCAATAACACATCCAGCCACTAGACAGACACCAGAGCAGGGCTGTATTAGGTCTAGACAGACACCAGAGCAGGGCTGTATTAGGTCTAGACAGACACCAGAGCAGGGCTGTATTAGGTCTAGACAGACACCAGATCAGGGCTGTATTAGGTCTAGACAGACACCAGATCAGGGCTGTATTAGGTCTAGACAGACACCAGAGCAGGGCTGTATTAGGTCTAGACAGACACCAGAGCAGGGCTGTATTAGGTCTAGACAGACACCAGAGCAGGGCTGTATTAGGTCTAGACAGACACCAGAGCAGGGCTGTATTAGGTCTAGACAGACACCAGAGCAGGGCTCTATTAGGTCTAGACAGACACCAGAGCAGGGCTGTATTAGGTCTAGACAGACACCAGAGCAGGGCTGTATTAGGTCTAGACAGACACCAGAACAGGTCTAGACAGACACCAGTGCAGGGCTGTATTAGGTCTAGACAGACACCAGAACAGGTCTAGACAGACACCAGAGCAGGGCTGCATTAGGTCTAGACAGACACCAGAACAGGTCTAGACAGACACCAGTGCAGGGCTGTATTAGGTCTAGACAGACACCAGAACAGGTCTAGACAGACACCAGAGCAGGGCTGCATTAGGTCTAGACAGACACCAGAACAGGTCTAGACAGACACCAGAGCAGGGCTGTATTAGGTCTAGACAGACACCAGAACAGGTCTAGACAGACACCAGAGCAGGGCTGTATTAGGTCTAGACAGACACCAGAACAGGTCTAGACAGACACCAGAGCAGGGCTGTATTAGGTCTAGACAGACACCAGAACAGGTCTAGACAGACACCAGAACAGGTCTAGACAGACACCAGAGCAGGGCTGTATTAGGTCTAGACAGACACCAGAGCAGGGCTGTATTAGGTCTAGACAGACACCAGAACAGGGCTGTATTAGGTCTAGACAGACACCAGAACAGGGCTGTATTAGGTCTAGACAGACACAAGAACAGGGCTGTATTAGGTCTAGACAGACACCAGAACAGGTCTAGACAGACACCAGAACAGGGCTGTATAAGGTCTAGACAGACACCAGAGCAGGGCTGTATTAGGTCTAGACAGACACCAGAGCAGGGCTGTATTAGGTCTAGACAGACACCAGAACAGGGCAGTATTAGGTCTAGACAGACACCAGAGCAGGGCTGTATTAGGTCTAGACAGACACCAGAGCAGGGCTGTATTAGGTCTAGACAGACACCAGAACAGGGCAGTATTAGGTCTAGACAGACACCAGAACAGGGATGTATTAGGTCTAGACAGACACCAGAGCAGGGCTGTATTAGGTCGAGACAGACACCAGAACAGGGCTGTATTAGGTCTATACAGACACCAGAACATGGCTGTATTAGGTCTAGACAGACACCAGAACAGGTCTAGACAGACACCAGAGCAGGGCTGTATTAGGTCTAGACAGACACCAGAGCAGGGCTGTATTAGGTCTAGACAGACACCAGAACAGGGCTGTATTAGGTCTATACAGACACCAGAACATGGCTGTATTAGGTCTAGACAGACACCAGAACAGGGCTGTATTAGGTCTAGACAGACACCAGAACAGGGCTGTATTAGGTCTAGACAGACACCAGAACAGGTCTAGACAGACACCAGAGCAGGGCTGTATTAGGTCTAGACAGACACTAGAACAGGGCTGTATTAGGTCTAAACAGACACCAGAACAGGGCTGTATTAGGTCTAGACAGACACCAGAACAGGGCTGTATTAGGTCTAGACAGACACCAGAACAGGTCTAGACAGACACCAGAACAGGGCTGTATTAGGTCTAGACAGACACCAGAACAGGGCTGTATTAGGTCTAGACAGACACCACAACACGGCTGTATTAGGTCTAGACAGACACCAGAACAGGGCTGTATTAGGTCTAGACAGACACCAGAACAGGGCTGTATTAGGTCTAGACAGACACCAGAGCAGGGCTGTATTAGGTCTAGACAGACACCAGAGCAGGGCTCTATTAGGTCTAGACAGACACCAGAGCAGGGCTGTATTAGGTCTAGACAGACACCAGAGCAGGGCTGTATTAGGTCTAGACAGACACCAGAACAGGTCTAGACAGACACCAGTGCAGGGCTGTATTAGGTCTAGACAGACACCAGAACAGGTCTAGACAGACACCAGAGCAGGGCTGCATTAGGTCTAGACAGACACCAGAACAGGTCTAGACAGACACCAGTGCAGGGCTGTATTAGGTCTAGACAGACACCAGAACAGGTCTAGACAGACACCAGAGCAGGGCTGCATTAGGTCTAGACAGACACCAGAACAGGTCTAGACAGACACCAGAGCAGGGCTGTATTAGGTCTAGACAGACACCAGAACAGGTCTAGACAGACACCAGAGCAGGGCTGTATTAGGTCTAGACAGACACCAGAACAGGTCTAGACAGACACCAGAGCAGGGCTGTATTAGGTCTAGACAGACACCAGAACAGGTCTAGACAGACACCAGAACAGGTCTAGACAGACACCAGAGCAGGGCTGTATTAGGTCTAGACAGACACCAGAGCAGGGCTGTATTAGGTCTAGACAGACACCAGAACAGGGCTGTATTAGGTCTAGACAGACACCAGAACAGGGCTGTATTAGGTCTAGACAGACACAAGAACAGGGCTGTATTAGGTCTAGACAGACACCAGAACAGGTCTAGACAGACACCAGAACAGGGCTGTATAAGGTCTAGACAGACACCAGAGCAGGGCTGTATTAGGTCTAGACAGACACCAGAGCAGGGCTGTATTAGGTCTAGACAGACACCAGAACAGGGCAGTATTAGGTCTAGACAGACACCAGAGCAGGGCTGTATTAGGTCTAGACAGACACCAGAGCAGGGCTGTATTAGGTCTAGACAGACACCAGAACAGGGCAGTATTAGGTCTAGACAGACACCAGAACAGGGATGTATTAGGTCTAGACAGACACCAGAGCAGGGCTGTATTAGGTCGAGACAGACACCAGAACAGGGCTGTATTAGGTCTATACAGACACCAGAACATGGCTGTATTAGGTCTAGACAGACACCAGAACAGGTCTAGACAGACACCAGAGCAGGGCTGTATTAGGTCTAGACAGACACCAGAGCAGGGCTGTATTAGGTCTAGACAGACACCAGAACAGGGCTGTATTAGGTCTATACAGACACCAGAACATGGCTGTATTAGGTCTAGACAGACACCAGAACAGGGCTGTATTAGGTCTAGACAGACACCAGAACAGGGCTGTATTAGGTCTAGACAGACACCAGAACAGGTCTAGACAGACACCAGAGCAGGGCTGTATTAGGTCTAGACAGACACTAGAACAGGGCTGTATTAGGTCTAAACAGACACCAGAACAGGGCTGTATTAGGTCTAGACAGACACCAGAACAGGGCTGTATTAGGTCTAGACAGACACCAGAACAGGTCTAGACAGACACCAGAACAGGGCTGTATTAGGTCTAGACAGACACCAGAACAGGGCTGTATTAGGTCTAGACAGACACCACAACACGGCTGTATTAGGTCTAGACAGACACCAGAACAGGGCTGTATTAGGTCTAGACAGACACCAGAACAGGGCTGTATTAGGTCTAGACAGACACCAGAGCAGGGCTGTATTAGGTCTAGACAGACACCAGAGCAGGGCTGTATTAGGTCTAGACAGACACCAGAACAGGGCTGTATTAGGTCTATACAGACACCAGAACATGGCAGTATTAGGTCTAAACAGACACCAGAACAGGGCTGTATTAGGTCTAGACAGACACCAGAGCAGGGCTGTATTAGGTCTAGACAGACACCAGAACAGGTCTAGACAGACACCAGAGCAGGGCTGTATTAGGTCTAGACAGACACCAGAACAGGTCTAGACAGACACCAGAGCAGGGCTGTATTAGGTCTAGACAGACACCAGAACAGGGCTGTATTAGGTCTAGACAGACACCAGAGCAGGGCTGTATTAGGTCTAGACAGACACCAGAACAGGGCTGTATTAGGTCTAGACAGACACAAGAACAGGGCTGTATTAGGTCTAGACAGACACCAGAACAGGTCTAGACAGACACCAGAGCAGGGCTGTATTAGGTTTAGACAGACACCAGGGCAGGGCTGTATTAGGTCTAGACAGACACCAGAACAGGGCTGTATTAGGTCTAGACAGACACCAGAACAGGGCTGTATTAGGTCTAGACAGACACCAGAACAGGGCTGTATTAGGTCTAGACAGACACCAGAACAGTGCTGTATTAGGTCTAGACAGACACCAGAACAGGTCTAGACAGACACCAGAGCAGGGCTGTATTAGGTCTAGACAGACACCAGAACAGGTCTAGACAGACACCAGGGCAGGGCTGTATTAGGTCTAGACAGACACCAGAACAGGTCTAGACAGACACCATAGCAGGGCTGTATTAGGTCTAGACAGACACCAGAGCAGGGCTGTATTAGGTCTAGACAGACACCAGGGCAGGGCTGTATTAGGTTTAGACAGACACCAGAACAGGGCTGTATTAGGTCTAGACAGACACCAGAGCAGGGCTGTATTAGGTCTAGACAGACACCAGTGCAGGGCTGTATTAGGTCTAGACAGACACCAGAACAGGGCTGTATTAGGTCTAGACAGACACCAGAACAGGGCTGTATTAGGTCTAGACAGACACCAGAACAGGGCTGTATTAGGTCTAGACAGACACAAGAACAGGGCTGTATTAGGTCTAGACAGACACCAGAACAGGTCTAGACAGACACCAGAGCAGGGCTGTATTAGGTTTAGACAGACACCAGGGCAGGGCTGTATTAGGTCTAGACAGACACCAGAACAGGGCTGTATTAGGTCTAGACAGACACCAGAACAGGGCTGTATTAGGTCTAGACAGACACAAGAACAGGGCTGTATTAGGTCTAGACAGACACCAGAACAGGTCTAGACAGACACCAGAGGAGTGCTGTATTAGGTCTAGACAGACACCAGAACAGGGCTGTATTAGGTCTAGACAGACACCAGGGCAGGGCTGTATTAGGTCTAGACAGACACCAGAACAGGGCTGTATTAGGTCTAGACAGACACCAGAGCAGGGCTGTATTAGGTCTAGACAGCTACCAGAACAGGTCTAGACAGACACCAGGGCAGGGCTGTATTAGGTCTAGACAGACACCAGAACAGGTCTAGACAGACACCAGAGCAGGGCTGTATTAGGTCTAGACAGACACCAGAGCAGGGCTGTATTAGGTCTAGACAGACACCAGAACAGGGCTGTATTAGGTCTAGACAGACACCAGAACAGGGCTGTATTAGGTCTAGACAGACACCAGAACAGGGCTGTATTAGGTCTAGACAGACACCAGGGCAGGGCTGTATTAGGTCTAGACAGACACCAGAACAGGGCTGTATTAGGTCTAGACAGACACCAGAACAGGGCTGTATTAGGTCTAGACAGACACCAGAGCAGGGCTGTATTAGGTCTAGACAGATACCAGAACAGGGCTGTATTAGGTCTAGACAGACACCAGAACAGGGCTGTATTAGGTCTAGACAGACACAAGAACAGGGCTGTATTAGGTCTAGACAGACACCAGAACAGGGCTGTATTAGGTCTAGACAGACACCAGAGCAGGGCTGTATTAGGTCTAGACAGACACCAGAACAGGTCTAGACAGACACCAGGGCAGGGCTGTATTAGGTCTAGACAGACACCAGAACAGGTCTAGACAGACACCAGAGCAGGGCTGTATTAGGTCTAGACAGACACCAGAGCAGGGCTGTATTAGGTCTAGACAGACACCAGAACAGGGCTGTATTAGGTCTAGACAGACACCAGAACAGGGCTGTATTAGGTCTAGACAGACACCGGAACAGGGCTGTATTAGGTCTAGACAGACACAAGAACAGGGCTGTATTAGGTCTAGACAGACACCAGAACAGGTCTAGAAAGACACCAGAGCAGGGCTGTATTAGGTTTAGACAGACACCTGGGCAGGGCTGTATTAGGTCTAGACAGACACCAGAACAGGGCTGTATTAGGTCTAGACAGACACCAGAGCAGGGCTGTATTAGGTCTAGACAGACACAAGAACAGGGCTGTATTAGGTCTAGACAGACACCAGAGCAGGGCTGTATTAGGTCTAGACAGACACCAGAGCAGGGCTGTATTAGGTCTAGACAGACACAAGAACAGGGCTGTATTAGGTCTAGACAGACACCAGAACAGGTCTAGACAGACACCAGAGCAGGGCTGTATTAGGTTTAGACAGACACCAGAACAGGGCTGTATTAGGTCTAGACAGACACCAGTGCAGGGCTGTATTAGGTCTAGACAGACACTAGAACAGGGCTGTATTAGGTCTAGACAGACACCATAACAGGGCTGTATTAGGTCTAGACAGACACCAGGGCAGGGCTGTATTAGGTCTAGACAGACACCAGAACAGGTCTAGACAGACACCCGAACAGGGCTGTATTAGGTCTAGACAGACACCAGGGCAGGGCTGTATTAGGTCTAGACAGACACCAGAACAGGTCTAGACAGACACCCGAACAGGGCTGTATTAGGTCTAGACAGACACCAGGGCAGGGCTGTATTCGGTCTAGACAGACACCAGAGCAGGGCTGTATTAGGTCTAGACAGACACCAGAACAAGGCTGTATTAGGTTTAGACAGACACCAGGGCAGGGCTGTATTAGGTCTAGACAGACACCAGAACAGGGCTGTATTAGGTCTAGACAGACACCAGAACAGGGCTGTATTAGGTCTATACAGACACCAGAGCAGGGCTGTTTTAGGTCTAGACAGACACCAGTTTAGGGCTGTATTAGGTCTAGACAGACACCAGAACAGGGCTGTATTAGGTCTAGACAGACACCAGAACAGGGCTGTATTAGGTCTAGATAGGCACCATAACAGGGCTGTATTAGGTCTAGACAGACACCAGGGCAGGGCTGTATTAGGTCTAGACAGACACCAGGACAGGTCTAGACAGACACCCGAACAGGGCTGTATTAGGTCTAGACAGACACCAGGGAAGGGCTGTATTCGGTCTAGACAGACACCAGAGCAGGGCTGTATTAGGTCTAGACAGACACCAGAGCAGGGCTGTATTAGGTCTAGACAGACACCAGAACAGGGCTGTATTAGGTGTAGACAGACACCAGAGGAGTGCTGTATTAGGTCTAGACAGACACCAGAACAGGGCTGTATTAGGTCTAGACAGACACCAGAACATGGCTGTATTAGGTCTAGACAGACACCAGAACAGGGCTGTATTAGGTCTAGACAGACACCAGAACAGGGCTGTATTAGGTCTAGACAGACACCAGGGCAGGGCTGTATTAGGTTTAGACAGACACCAGAACAGGGCTGTATTAGGTCTAGACAGACACCAGAACAGGTCTTGACAGACACCAGGGCAGGGCTGTATTAGGTCTAGACAGACACCAGAACTGGTCTAGACAGACACCAGAGCAGGGCTGTATTAGGTCTAGACAGACACCAGAGCAAGGCTGTATTAGGTCTAGACAGACACCAGAACAGGGCTGTATTAGGTCTAGACAGACACAAGAACAGGGCTGTATTAGGTCTAGACAGACACCAGAACAGGTCTAGACAGACACCAGAGCAGGGCTGTATTAGGTTTAGACAGACACCAGGGCAGGGCTCTATTAGGTCTAGACAGACACCAGAACAGGGCTGTATTAGGTCTAGACAGACACCAGAACAGGGCTGTATTAGGTCTATACAGACACCAGAGAAGGGCTGTTTTAGGTCTAGACAGACACCAGTGCAGGGCTGTATTAGGTCTAGACAGACACCAGAACAGGGCTGTATTAGGTCTAGACAGACACCAGAACAGGGCTGTATTAGGTCTAGATAGGCACCATAACAGGGCTGTATTAGGTCTAGACAGACACCAGAACAGGGCTGTATTAGGTCTAGACAGACACCAGAGCAGGGCTGTATTAGGTCTAGACAGACACCAGAGCAGGGCTGTATTAGGTCTATACAGACACCAGAGCAGGGCTGTATTAGGTCTAGACAGACACCAGAACAGGGCTGTATTAGGTCTAGACAGACACCAGGGCAGGGCTGTATTAGGTCTAGACAGACACCAGAACAGGTCTAGACAGACACCCGAACAGGGCTGTATTAGGTCTAGACAGACACCAGGGAAGGGCTGTATTCGGTCTAGACAGACACCAGAACAGGGCTGTATTAGGTCTAGACAGACACCAGAGCAGGGCTGTATTAGGTCTAGACAGACACCAGAACAGGTCTTGACAGACACCAGGGCAGGGCTGTATTAGGTCTAGACAGACACCAGAACAGGTCTAGACAGACACCAGAGCAGGGCTGTATTAGGTCTAGACAGACACCAGAGCAGGGCTGTATTAGGTCTAGACAGACACCAGAACAGGGCTGTATTAGGTCTAGACAGACACAAGAACAGGGCTGTATTAGGTCTAGACAGACACCAGAACAGGTCTAGACAGACACCAGAGCAGGGCTGTATTAGGTTTAGACAGACACCAGGGCAGGGCTCTATTCGGTCTAGACAGACACCAGAACAGGGCTGTATTAGGTCTAGACAGACACCAGAACAGGGCTGTATTAGGTCTAGACAGACACCAGAACATGGCTGTATTAGGTCTAGACAGACACCAGAACAGGGCTGTATTAGGTCTAGACAGACACCAGAACAGGGCTGTATTAGGTCTAGACAGACACCAGGGCAGGGCTGTATTAGGTCTAGACAGACACCAGAACAGGGCTGTATTAGGTCTAGACAGACACCAGAGCAGGGCTGTATTAGGTCTAGACAGACACCAGAACAGGTCTTGACAGACACCAGGGCAGGGCTGTATTAGGTCTAGACAGACACCAGAACTGGTCTAGACAGACACCAGAGCAGGGCTGTATTAGGTCTAGACAGACACCAGAGCAAGGCTGTATTAGGTCTAGACAGACACCAGAACAGGGCTGTATTAGGTCTAGATAGGCACCATAACAGGGCTGTATTAGGTCTAGACAGACACCAGAACAGGGCTGTATTAGGTCTAGACAGACACCAGAGCAGGGCTGTATTAGGTCTAGACAGACACCAGAGCAGGGCTGTATTAGGTCTATACAGACACCAGAGCAGGGCTGTATTAGGTCTAGACAGACACCAGAACAGGGCTGTATTAGGTCTAGACAGACACCAGGGCAGGGCTGTATTAGGTCTAGACAGACACCAGAACAGGTCTAGACAGACACCCGAACAGGGCTGTATTAGGTCTAGACAGACACCAGGGAAGGGCTGTATTCGGTCTAGACAGACACCAGAACAGGGCTGTATTAGGTCTAGACAGACACCAGAGCAGGGCTGTATTAGGTCTAGACAGACACCAGAACAGGTCTTGACAGACACCAGGGCAGGGCTGTATTAGGTCTAGACAGACACCAGAACAGGTCTAGACAGACACCAGAGCAGGGCTGTATTAGGTCTAGACAGACACCAGAGCAGGGCTGTATTAGGTCTAGACAGACACCAGAACAGGGCTGTATTAGGTCTAGACAGACACAAGAACAGGGCTGTATTAGGTCTAGACAGACACCAGAACAGGTCTAGACAGACACCAGAGCAGGGCTGTATTAGGTTTAGACAGACACCAGGGCAGGGCTCTATTCGGTCTAGACAGACACCAGAACAGGGCTGTATTAGGTCTAGACAGACACCAGAACAGGGCTGTATTAGGTCTAGACAGACACCAGAACATGGCTGTATTAGGTCTAGACAGACACCAGAACAGGGCTGTATTAGGTCTAGACAGACACCAGAACAGGGCTGTATTAGGTCTAGACAGACACCAGGGCAGGGCTGTATTAGGTCTAGACAGACACCAGAACAGGGCTGTATTAGGTCTAGACAGACACCAGAGCAGGGCTGTATTAGGTCTAGACAGACACCAGAACAGGTATTGACAGACACCAGGGCAGGGCTGTATTAGGTCTAGACAGACACCAGAACTGGTCTAGACAGACACCAGAGCAGGGCTGTATTAGGTCTAGACAGACACCAGAGCAAGGCTGTATTAGGTCTAGACAGACACCAGAACAGGGCTGTATTAGGTCTAGACAGACACAAGAACAGGGCTGTATTAGGTCTAGACAGACACCAGAACAGGTCTAGACAGACACCAGAGCAGGGCTGTATTAGGTTTAGACAGACACCAGGGCAGGGCTCTATTAGGTCTAGACAGACACCAGAACAGGGCTGTATTAGGTCTAGACAGACACCAGAACAGGGCTGTATTAGGTCTATACAGACACCAGAGAAGGGCTGTTTTAGGTCTAGACAGACACCAGTGCAGGGCTGTATTAGGTCTAGACAGACACCAGAACAGGGCTGTATTAGGTCTAGACAGACACCAGAACAGGGCTGTATTAGGTCTAGATAGGCACCATAACAGGGCTGTATTAGGTCTAGACAGACACCAGAACAGGGCTGTATTAGGTCTAGACAGACACCAGAGCAGGGCTGTATTAGGTCTAGACAGACACCAGATCAGGGCTGTATTAGGTCTATACAGACACCAGAGCAGGGCTGTATTAGGTCTAGACAGACACCAGAACAGGGCTGTATTAGGTCTAGACAGACACCAGGGCAGGGCTGTATTAGGTCTAGACAGACACCAGAACAGGTCTAGACAGACACCCGAACTGGGCTGTATTAGGTCTAGACAGACACCAGGGAAGGGCTGTATTCGGTCTAGACAGACACCAGAACAGGGCTGTATTAGGTCTAGACAGACACCAGAGCAGGGCTGTATTAGGTCTAGACAGACACCAGAACAGGTCTTGACAGACACCAGGGCAGGGCTGTATTAGGTCTAGACAGACACCAGAACAGGTCTAGACAGACACCAGAGCAGGGCTGTATTAGGTCTAGACAGACACCAGAGCAGGGCTGTATTAGGTCTAGACAGACACCAGAACAGGGCTGTATTAGGTCTAGACAGACACAAGAACAGGGCTGTATTAGGTCTAGACAGACACCAGAGCAGGGCTGTATTAGGTTTAGACAGACACCAGGGCAGGGCTCTATTCGGTCTAGACAGACACCAGAACAGGGCTGTATTAGGTCTAGACAGACACCAGAACAGGGCTGTATTAGGTCTATACAGACACCAGAGCAGGGCTGTTTTAGGTCTAGACAGACACCAGTGCAGGGCTGTATTAGGTCTAGACAGACACCAGAACAGGGCTGTATTAGGTCTAGATAGGCACCATAACAGGGCTGTATTAGGTCTAGACAGACACCAGAACAGGGCTGTATTAGGTCTAGACAGACACCAGAACAGGGCTGTATTAGGTCTAGATAGGCACCATAACAGGGCTGTATTAGGTCTAGACAGACACCAGAACAGGGCTGTATTAGGTCTAGACAGACACCAGAGCAGGGCTGTATTAGGTCTAGACAGACACCAGATCAGGGCTGTATTAGGTCTATACAGACACCAGAGCAGGGCTGTATTAGGTCTAGACAGACACCAGAACAGGGCTGTATTAGGTCTAGACAGACACCAGGGCAGGGCTGTATTAGGTCTAGACAGACACCAGAACAGGTCTAGACAGACACCCGAACAGGGCTGTATTAGGTCTAGACAGACACCAGGGAAGGGCTGTATTCGGTCTAGACAGACACCAGAACAGGGCTGTATTAGGTCTAGACAGACACCAGAGCAGGGCTGTATTAGGTCTAGACAGACACCAGAACAGGTCTTGACAGACACCAGGGCAGGGCTGTATTAGGTCTAGACAGACACCAGAACAGGTCTAGACAGACACCAGAGCAGGGCTGTATTAGGTCTAGACAGACACCAGAGCAGGGCTGTATTAGGTCTAGACAGACACCAGAACAGGGCTGTATTAGGTCTAGACAGACACAAGAACAGGGCTGTATTAGGTCTAGACAGACACCAGAGCAGGGCTGTATTAGGTTTAGACAGACACCAGGGCAGGGCTCTATTCGGTCTAGACAGACACCAGAACAGGGCTGTATTAGGTCTAGACAGACACCAGAACAGGGCTGTATTAGGTCTATACAGACACCAGAGCAGGGCTGTTTTAGGTCTAGACAGACACCAGTGCAGGGCTGTATTAGGTCTAGACAGACACCAGAACAGGGCTGTATTAGGTCTAGATAGGCACCATAACAGGGCTGTATTAGGTCTAGACAGACACCAGAACAGGGCTGTATTAGGTCTAGACAGACACCAGAGCAGGGCTGTATTAGGTCTAGACAGACACCAGAGCAGGGCTGTATTAGGTCTATACAGACACCAGAGCAGGGCTGTATTAGGTCTAGACAGACACCAGAACAGGGCTGTATTAGGTCTAGACAGACACCAGGGCAGGGCTGTATTAGGTCTAGACAGACACCAGAACAGGTCTAGACAGACACCCGAACAGGGCTGTATTAGGTCTAGACAGACACCAGGGAAGGGCTGTATTCGGTCTAGACAGACACCAGAACAGGGCTGTATTAGGTCTAGACAGACACCAGAGCAGGGCTGTATTAGGTCTAGACAGACACCAGAACAGGTCTTGACAGACACCAGGGCAGGGCTGTATTAGGTCTAGACAGACACCAGAACAGGTCTAGACAGACACCAGAGCAGGGCTGTATTAGGTCTAGACAGACACCAGAGCAGGGCTGTATTAGGTCTAGACAGACACCAGAACAGGGCTGTATTAGGTCTAGACAGACACAAGAACAGGGCTGTATTAGGTCTAGACAGACACCAGAACAGGTCTAGACAGACACCAGAGCAGGGCTGTATTAGGTTTAGACAGACACCAGGGCAGGGCTCTATTCGGTCTAGACAGACACCAGAACAGGGCTGTATTAGGTCTAGACAGACACCAGAACAGGGCTGTATTAGGTCTATACAGACACCATAGCAGGGCTGTTTTAGGTCTAGACAGACACCAGTGCAGGGCTGTATTAGGTCTAGACAGACACCAGAACAGGGCTGTATTGGGTCTAGACAGACACCAGAACAGGGCTGTATTAGGTCTAGATAGGCACCATAACAGGGCTGTATTAGGTCTAGACAGACACCAGAACGGGGCTGTATTAGGTCTAGACAGACACCAGAGCAGGGCTGTATTAGGTCTAGACAGACACCAGAGCAGGGCTGTATTAGGTCTAGACAGACACCAGAGCAGGGCTGTATTAGGTCTAGACAGACACCAGAACAGGGCTGTATTAGGTCTAGACAGACACCAGGGCAGGGCTGTATTAGGTCTAGACAGACACCAGAACAGGTCTAGACAGACACCCGAACAGGGCTGTATTAGGTCTAGACAGACACCAGGTAAGGGCTGTATTCGGTCTAGACAGACACCAGAACAGGGCTGTATTAGGTCTAGACAGACACCAGAACAGGGCTGTATTAGGTCTAGACAGACACCAGAGCAGGGCTGTATTAGGTCTAGACAGACACCAGAGCAGGGCTGTATTAGGTCTAGACAGACACCAGAGCAGGGCTGTATTAGGTCTAGACAGACACCAGAACAGGGCTGTATTAGGTCTAGACAGACACCAGTGCAGGGCTGTATTAGGTCTAGACAGACACCAGAACACGGCTGTATTAGGTCTAGACAGACACCAGAACAGGGCTGTATTAGGTGTAGACAGACACCAGAACAGGGCTGTATTAGGTCTAGACAGACACCAGAACAGGGCTGTATTAGGTCTAGACAGACACCAGAACATGGCTGTATTAGGTCTAGACAGACACCAAAACACAGGGCTGTATTAGGTCTAGACAGACACCAGAACAGGGCTGTATTAGGTCTAGACAGACACCAGAACAGGCCTGTATTAGGTCTAGACAGACACCAGAGCAGGGCTGTATTAGGTCTAGACAGACACCAGAGCAGGGCTGTATTAGGTCTAGACAGACACCAGAGCAGGGCTGTATTAGGTCTAGACAGACACCAGAACAGGGCTGTATTAGGTCTAGACAGACACCAGAACAGGGCTGTATTAGGTCTATACAGACACCAGAACATGGCAGTATTAGGTCTAGACAGACACCAAAACACAGGGCTGTATTAGGTCTAGACAGACACCAGAACAGGGCTGTATTAGGTCTAGACAGACACCAGAACAGGCCTGTATTAGGTCTAGACAGACACCAGAGCAGGGCTGTATTAGGTCTAGACAGACACCAGAGCAGGGCTGTATTAGGTCTAGACAGACACCAGAGCAGGGCTGTATTAGGTCTAGACAGACACCAGAACAGGGCTGTATTAGGTCTAGACAGACACCAGAACAGGGCTGTATTAGGTCTATACAGACACCAGAACATGGCAGTATTAGGTCTAGACAGACACCAGAACAGGGCTGTATTAGGTCTAGACAGACACCAGAACACGGCTGTATTAGGTCTAGACAGACACCAGAACAGGGCTGTATTAGGTCTAGACAGACACCAGAACAGGGCTGTATTAGGTCTAGACAGACACAAGAACAGGGCTGTATTAGGTCTAGACAGACACCAGAACAGGTCTAGACAGACACCAGAGCAGGGCTGTATTAGGTTTAGACAGACACCAGGGCAGGGCTGTATTAGGTCTAGACAGACACCAGAACAGCGCTGTATTAGGTCTAGACAGACACCAGAACAGGGCTGTATTAGGTCTATACAGACACCAGAGCAGGGCTGTATTAGGTCTAGACAGACACCAGTGCAGGGCTGTATTAGGTCTAGACAGACACCAGAACAGGGCTGTATTAGGTCTAGACAGACACCAGTGCAGGGCTGTATTAGGTCTAGACAGACACCAGAACACGGCTGTATTAGGTCTAGACAGACACCAGAACAGGGCTGTATTAGGTGTAGACAGACACCAGAACAGGGCTGTATTAGGTCTAGACAGACACCAGAACAGGGCTGTATTAGGTCTAGACAGACACCAGAACATGGCTGTATTAGGTCTAGACAGACACCAGAGCAGGGCTGTATTAGGTCTAGACAGACACCAGAACAGGGCTGTATTAGGTCTATACAGACACCAGAACATGGCAGTATTAGGTCTATACAGACACCAGAGCAGGGCTGTATTAGGTCTAGACAGACACCAGAGCAGGGCTGTATTAGGTCTAGACAGACACCAGAACAGGGCTGTATTAGGTCTAGACAGACACCAGAACAGGGCAGTATTAGGTCTAGACAGACACCACAACTCGGCTGTATTAGGTCTAGACAGACACCAGAACAGGGCTGTATTAGGTCTAGACAGACACCAGAACAGGGCTGTATTAGGTCTATACAGACACCAGAACATGGCAGTATTAGGTCTAGACAGACACCAGAACAGGGCTTTATTAGGTCTAGACAGACACCAGAACACGGCTGTATTAGGTCTAGACAGACACCAGAACAGGGCTGTATTAGGTCTAGACAGACACCAGAACAGGGCTGTATTAGGTCTAGACAGACACAAGAACAGGGCTGTATTAGGTCTAGACAGACACCAGAACACGGCTGTATTAGGTCTAGACAGACACCAAAACAGGGCTGTATTAGGTCTAGACAGACACCAGAACAGGGCTGTATTAGGTCTAGACAGACACAAGAACAGGGCTGTATTAGGTCTAGACAGACACCAGAACAGGTCTAGACAGACACCAGAGCAGGGCTGTATTAGGTTTAGACAGACACCAGGGCAGGGCTGTATTAGGTCTAGACAGACACCAGAACAGGGCTGTGTTAGGTCTAGACAGACACCAGAACAGGGCTGTATTAGGTCTATACAGACACCAGAACAGGTCTAGACAGACACCCGAACAGGGCTGTATTAGGTCTAGACATACACCAGGGAAGGGCTGTATTCGGTCTAGACAGACACCAGAACAGGGCTGTATTAGGTCTAGACAGACACCAGAACAGGGCTGTATTAGGTCTAGACAGACACCAGAACAGGGCTGTATTAGGTCTAGACAGACACCAGAGCAGGGCTGTATTAGGTCTAGACAGACACCAGAGCAGGGCTGTATTAGGTCTAGACAGACACCAGAACAGGGCTGTATTAGGTCTAGACAGACACCAGTGCAGGGCTGTATTAGGTCTAGACAGACACCAGAACACGGCTGTATTAGGTCTAGACAGACACCAGAACAGGGCTGTATTAGGTGTAGACAGACACCAGAACAGGGCTGTATTAGGTCTAGACAGACACCAGAACAGGGCTGTATTAGGTCTAGACAGACACCAGAACATGGCTGTATTAGGTCTAGACAGACACCAGAACAGGGCTGTGTTAGGTCTAGACAGACACCAGGGCAGGGCTGTATTAGGTCTAGACAGACACCAGAACAGGTCTAGACAGACACCCGAACAGGGCTGTATTAGGTCTAGACATACACCAGGGAAGGGCTGTATTCGGTCTAGACAGACACCAGAACAGGGCTGTATTAGGTCTAGACAGACACCAGAACAGGGCTGTATTAGGTCTAGACAGACACCAGAACAGGGCTGTATTAGGTCTAGACAGACACCAGAGCAGGGCTGTATTAGGTCTAGACAGACACCAGAGCAGGGCTGTATTAGGTCTAGACAGACACCAGAACAGGGCTGTATTAGGTCTAGACAGACACCAGTGCAGGGCTGTATTAGGTCTAGACAGACACCAGAACACGGCTGTATTAGGTCTAGACAGACACCAGAACAGGGCTGTATTAGGTGTAGACAGACACCAGAACAGGGCTGTATTAGGTCTAGACAGACACCAGAACAGGGCTGTATTAGGTCTAGACAGACACCAGAACATGGCTGTATTAGGTCTAGACAGACACCAGAACAGGGCTGTATTAGGTCTAGACAGACACCAGAACATGGCAGTATTAGGTCTAGACAGACACCAGAACAGGGCTGTATTAGGTCTAGACAGACACCAGAACACGGCTGTATTAGGTCTAGACAGACACCAGAACAGGGCTGTATTAGGTCTAGACAGACACCAGAACAGGGCTGTATTAGGTCTAGACAGACACCAGAGCAGGGCTGTATTAGGTCTATACAGACACCAGAGCAGGGCTGTATTAGGTCTAGACAGACACCAGAGCAGGGCTGTATTAGGTCTAGACAGACACCAGAACAGGGCTGTATTAGGTCTAGACAGACACCAGTGCAGGGCTGTATTAGGTCTAGACAGACACCAGAACACGGCTGTATTAGGTCTAGACAGACACCAGAACAGGGCTGTATTAGGTGTAGACAGACACCAGAACAGGGCTGTATTAGGTCTAGACAGACACCAGAACAGGGCTGTATTAGGTCTAGACAGACACCAGAACATGGCTGTATTAGGTCTAGACAGACACCAAAACACAGGGCTGTATTAGGTCTAGACAGACACCAGAACAGGGCTGTATTAGGTCTAGACAGACACCAGAACAGGCCTGTATTAGGTCTAGACAGACACCAGAGCAGGGCTGTATTAGGTCTAGACAGACACCAGAGCAGGGCTGTATTAGGTCTAGACAGACACCAGAGCAGGACTGTATTAGGTCTAGACAGACACCAGAACAGGGCTGTATTAGGTCTAGACAGACACCAGAACAGGGCTGTATTAGGTCTATACAGACACCAGAACATGGCAGTATTAGGTCTAGACAGACACCAAAACACAGGGCTGTATTAGGTCTAGACAGACACCAGAACAGGGCTGTATTAGGTCTAGACAGACACCAGAACAGGCCTGTATTAGGTCTAGACAGACACCAGAGCAGGGCTGTATTAGGTCTAGACAGACACCAGAGCAGGGCTGTATTAGGTCTAGACAGACACCAGAGCAGGGCTGTATTAGGTCTAGACAGACACCAGAACAGGGCTGTATTAGGTCTAGACAGACACCAGAACAGGGCTGTATTAGGTCTATACAGACACCAGAACATGGCAGTATTAGGTCTAGACAGACACCAGAACAGGGCTGTATTAGGTCTAGACAGACACCAGAACACGGCTGTATTAGGTCTAGACAGACACCAGAACAGGGCTGTATTAGGTCTAGACAGACACCAGAACAGGGCTGTATTAGGTCTAGACAGACACAAGAACAGGGCTGTATTAGGTCTAGACAGACACCAGAACAGGTCTAGACAGACACCAGAGCAGGGCTGTATTAGGTTTAGACAGACACCAGGGCAGGGCTGTATTAGGTCTAGACAGACACCAGAACAGCGCTGTATTAGGTCTAGACAGACACCAGAACAGGGCTGTATTAGGTCTATACAGACACCAGAGCAGGGCTGTATTAGGTCTAGACAGACACCAGTGCAGGGCTGTATTAGGTCTAGACAGACACCAGAACAGGGCTGTATTAGGTCTAGACAGACACCAGTGCAGGGCTGTATTAGGTCTAGACAGACACCAGAACACGGCTGTATTAGGTCTAGACAGACACCAGAACAGGGCTGTATTAGGTGTAGACAGACACCAGAACAGGGCTGTATTAGGTCTAGACAGACACCAGAACAGGGCTGTATTAGGTCTAGACAGACACCAGAACATGGCTGTATTAGGTCTAGACAGACACCAGAGCAGGGCTGTATTAGGTCTAGACAGACACCAGAACAGGGCTGTATTAGGTCTATACAGACACCAGAACATGGCAGTATTAGGTCTATACAGACACCAGAGCAGGGCTGTATTAGGTCTAGACAGACACCAGAGCAGGGCTGTATTAGGTCTAGACAGACACCAGAACAGGGCTGTATTAGGTCTAGACAGACACCAGAACAGGGCAGTATTAGGTCTAGACAGACACCACAACTCGGCTGTATTAGGTCTAGACAGACACCAGAACAGGGCTGTATTAGGTCTAGACAGACACCAGAACAGGGCTGTATTAGGTCTATACAGACACCAGAACATGGCAGTATTAGGTCTAGACAGACACCAGAACAGGGCTTTATTAGGTCTAGACAGACACCAGAACACGGCTGTATTAGGTCTAGACAGACACCAGAACAGGGCTGTATTAGGTCTAGACAGACACCAGAACAGGGCTGTATTAGGTCTAGACAGACACAAGAACAGGGCTGTATTAGGTCTAGACAGACACCAGAACACGGCTGTATTAGGTCTAGACAGACACCAAAACAGGGCTGTATTAGGTCTAGACAGACACCAGAACAGGGCTGTATTAGGTCTAGACAGACACAAGAACAGGGCTGTATTAGGTCTAGACAGACACCAGAACAGGTCTAGACAGACACCAGAGCAGGGCTGTATTAGGTTTAGACAGACACCAGGGCAGGGCTGTATTAGGTCTAGACAGACACCAGAACAGGGCTGTGTTAGGTCTAGACAGACACCAGAACAGGGCTGTATTAGGTCTATACAGACACCAGAACAGGTCTAGACAGACACCCGAACAGGGCTGTATTAGGTCTAGACATACACCAGGGAAGGGCTGTATTCGGTCTAGACAGACACCAGAACAGGGCTGTATTAGGTCTAGACAGACACCAGAACAGGGCTGTATTAGGTCTAGACAGACACCAGAACAGGGCTGTATTAGGTCTAGACAGACACCAGAGCAGGGCTGTATTAGGTCTAGACAGACACCAGAGCAGGGCTGTATTAGGTCTAGACAGACACCAGAACAGGGCTGTATTAGGTCTAGACAGACACCAGTGCAGGGCTGTATTAGGTCTAGACAGACACCAGAACACGGCTGTATTAGGTCTAGACAGACACCAGAACAGGGCTGTATTAGGTGTAGACAGACACCAGAACAGGGCTGTATTAGGTCTAGACAGACACCAGAACAGGGCTGTATTAGGTCTAGACAGACACCAGAACATGGCTGTATTAGGTCTAGACAGACACCAGAACAGGGCTGTGTTAGGTCTAGACAGACACCAGGGCAGGGCTGTATTAGGTCTAGACAGACACCAGAACAGGTCTAGACAGACACCCGAACAGGGCTGTATTAGGTCTAGACATACACCAGGGAAGGGCTGTATTCGGTCTAGACAGACACCAGAACAGGGCTGTATTAGGTCTAGACAGACACCAGAACAGGGCTGTATTAGGTCTAGACAGACACCAGAACAGGGCTGTATTAGGTCTAGACAGACACCAGAGCAGGGCTGTATTAGGTCTAGACAGACACCAGAGCAGGGCTGTATTAGGTCTAGACAGACACCAGAACAGGGCTGTATTAGGTCTAGACAGACACCAGTGCAGGGCTGTATTAGGTCTAGACAGACACCAGAACACGGCTGTATTAGGTCTAGACAGACACCAGAACAGGGCTGTATTAGGTGTAGACAGACACCAGAACAGGGCTGTATTAGGTCTAGACAGACACCAGAACAGGGCTGTATTAGGTCTAGACAGACACCAGAACATGGCTGTATTAGGTCTAGACAGACACCAGAACAGGGCTGTATTAGGTCTAGACAGACACCAGAACATGGCAGTATTAGGTCTAGACAGACACCAGAACAGGGCTGTATTAGGTCTAGACAGACACCAGAACACGGCTGTATTAGGTCTAGACAGACACCAGAACAGGGCTGTATTAGGTCTAGACAGACACCAGAACAGGGCTGTATTAGGTCTAGACAGACACCAGAACAGGGCTGTATTAGGTCTATACAGACACCAGAACATGGCAGTATTAGGTCTAGACAGACACCAGAACAGGGCTGTATTAGGTCTAGACAGACACCAGAACAGGGCTGTATTAGGTCTAGACAGACACCAGAACAGGGCTGTATTAGGTCTAGACAGACACCAGAACAGGGCTGTATTAGGTCTAGACAGACACCAGAACAGGGCTGTATTAGGTCTATACAGACACCAGAACATGGCAGTATTAGGTCTAGACAGACACCAGAACAGGGCTGTATTAGGTCTAGACAGACACCAGAACAGGGCTGTATTAGGTCTAGACAGACACCAGAACAGGGCTGTATTAGGTCTAGACAGACACAAGAACAGGGCTGTATTAGGTGTAGGTCTACATGTGTGAATGTATTCATGTCAGTAGCAGACATCTACTCCCCTAGCGTGTTTGTGTGTGTGTGCGTGTGTGTGTGTGTGTGTGTGTGTGTGTGTGTGTGTGTGTGTGTGTGTGTGTGTGTGTGTGTGTGTGTGTGTGTGTGTGTGGATACTCTTATCACTGAACCCAATCTAAAGGCATACATCCACCACACCACACGGTTAGGCACTAGGCTTACTGTTCACTCAAATAGCACATATATCTGTTCAGATTTTCCACTCATAGATTTCTCAGGTGATGGTGTGTGTTGGTCATGTCAACCAAGCAGCAGGTGTGATGATGAATTTGAACTGGATGAAAACACTGCAGACTCCTGCTGTAAAACTAAAAACAGTTGTATTGTGAGAATAGTGAATAGAAAGCGGTAGCTAGCTAAGTTGATTGACAGTGATTATACTGTACCATTTGAAACAGGTCCATTAAGTCTAGAGGCTCAGGTCTACATATGTGTGTGTGATCAGTCAGTCTATGTAGGGCTTAGAGAGCCAGCAGGACAGGAGGGGCGAGGAGCATCGCTCTGGGGGGAGACAGCAGGGGACTCTCCCCCCTGGGGAATAGTGGACCCTCCAGCCCTCTGGTCATGGACTTGAACCCGGTGGGCCTAAAGGCCAATCTGTTCCGTTCCTCAGTGACATGTGAAGCGTCACGCATGTCCTTAATGGATAAACAGACGGGAGCTGTTGCTCTGTTTCACTGCTTGGTTGGTTCATTCCTTACAGAGGAAAGGAAATAGGCATTTGGAATCTGTTGGTTTTATAATCCTACTCTGGAGTTGAATTGCAGAAGGGCTACTGCATGAAAATGAATAAAGCATCTCTATGGGCTTTAGAGAAACATACTGTACCAGGGTCATTGTGTGTGTGTGTGTGTGTGTGTGTGTGTGTGTGTGTGTGTGTGTGTGTGTGTGTGTGTGTGTGTGTGTGTGTGTGTGTGTGTGTGTGTGTGTGTGTGTGTGTGTGTGTGTGTGTGTGTGTGTGTGTGTGTGTGTGTGTGTGTGTGTGTGAATTATGCATGTTAGGCCCTGCTCATTCTTCACTTGTGAAATAAATAATTCTCACCTGGCTCTGAGAAAAATAAAGGTATTGAAGGAGAATGGAAATATGGAGAGGAGAGGAGGAGGCAAGGACCATTATATAGAAAGATGGAGGAGAGAAGAAAGGGTTATGGGTGGGTGATATATTCTCCTGTCTTTTAAAAAATATTTATGCATCTTTCTTCTGGTTGTTTGTGTTTGTGGAGGATGACTTATCAGATTGAAGCTCCATTCAGGCCTTCGGTCAGCCAGGGGAAGCAGGCAGACACCTTTCTCTTCTACCCTTTGGAGAATAGGAGCCTTGAATTTGAATTTCAGAGTCAGGGAGCGAGAGAGAGGGAGGAGTGGGTTGAGGTGGGATTTGAAGCACGTGTCGTTGAGAAAGGGCCGGCAGTGTGCGTCCCTCCCCTTCCCCCCTACTAGGGGCCCCGATCGATACCAACTCCGAGCAATAAAGCTTTCCCCCTGTCATCTCAGCAGAATACAAAGCAGAATGGAGAGAGAGAGAGAGAGAGGGAGAGAGAGAGAGAGAGAGAGTGAGACAGAGAGAGAGACAGAGAGAGAGAGAGAGAGACAGAGAGAGAGAGAGAGAGAGAGAGAGAGAGAGAGACAGAGAGAGAGAGAGAGAGAGAGAGAGAGAGAGAGGTGAAAAGCTGTTCCGCTAGCCAGACCAATTTCCTACCCCCCCAACCCACAACCACCACTCCCTCCCTCGTTCAATCGCTCTTTCTCTCCTCTCCCATTGCACACCATGTCCCTGTGCTCTGACTGTAGAAGGCTGATGTCTCTCCATTATAAATAGAACAGAATATATAAAGAATACAATGAGACACATTATTCCTCTGATTATCACAGGGAGAGAAGGAGGGATGGAGGGAGAAGAGAAGTAAAACTTCCAGAGAATTGGATGGATGAATGGTGAGCAAAGAACATGCTAGTGGTAGGATAGGATAAAGGGAGTGAGGGAAGATGGGATGGAAGAGGGGGAACAGGGGATGGTATGGGGATACGGGAGGAAGTATTACACTGAGAGAAAGAGGGATGTACTGATAGAGGTAGAGGGGGAAGAGGAATATTGATGAGGAAAAGCAGAACAGAGAGAGGAAGATGGAAAAGGTGAGAGAAAGTGAGAGGGAGATCACAAAGTAGAGTGTGCTAGGCAGAGGGAAAGGGAGAGGGAGATCACAAAGCAGAGTGTGCTAGGCAGAGAGATAGGGAGAGGGAGATCACAAAGAAGACTGTGCTAGGCAGAGAGAAAGGGAGAGGGAGATCACAAAGCAGAGTGTACTAGGCAGAGAGAAAGGGAGAGGGAGTTCACAAAGCAGAGTGTGCTAGGCAGAGAGATAGGGAGAGGGAGATCACAAAGCAGACTGCTAGGCAGAGAGAAATGGAGAGGGAGATCACAAAGCAGAGTGTGCTAGGCAGAGAGAGAGAGAGAGGGAGATCACAAAGCAGAGTGTGCTAGGCACAGAGAGAGAGAGAGAGAGAGAGAGAGGGAGATGACAAAGCAGAGTGTGCTAGGCACAGAGAGAGAGAGAGAGGGAGATGACAAAGCAGAGTGTGCTAGGCACAGAGAGAGAGAGAGAGAGGGAGATGACAAAGCAGAGTGTGCTAGGCACAGAGAGAGAGAGAGAGAGAGGGAGATGACAAAGCAGAGTGTGCCAGGCAGAGAGAGAGGGAGAGCACAAAGCAGAGTGTGCTAGGCAGAGAGAGAGGGAGAGCACAAAGCAGAGTGTGCTAGGCAGAGAGAGAGGGAGAGCACAAAGCAGAGTGTGCTAGGCAGAGAGAGAGGGAGAGCACAAAGCAGAGTGTGCTAGGCAGAGAGAAAGGGAGATCACAAAGCAGAGTGTGCTAGGCAGAGAGAAAGGGAGAGCACAAAGCAGAGTGTTCTAGGCAGAGAGAGAGGGACAGGGAGAGCACAAAGCAGAGTGTGCTAGGCAGAGAGAGGGAGATCACAAAGCAGAGTGTGCTAGGCAGAGAGATAGGGAGAGGGAGATCACAAAGCAGACTGCTAGGCAGAGAGAAAGGGAGAGGGAGATCACAAAGCAGAGTGTGCTAGGCAGAGAGAGAGAGAGAGGGAGATCACAAAGCAGAGTGTGCTAGGCACAGAGAGAGAGAGAGAGAGAGAGAGAGAGAGAGAGAGGGAGATAACAAAGCAGAGTGTGCTAGGCACAGAGAGAGAGAGAGAGAGGGAGATGACAAAGCAGAGTGTGCTAGGCACAGAGAGAGAGAGAGAGAGGGAGATGACAAAGCAGAGTGTGCTAGGCACAGAGAGAGAGAGAGAGAGAGAGAGAGAGGGAGATGACAAAGCGGAGTGTGCTAGGCAGAGAGAGAGGGAGAGCACAAAGCAGAGTGTGCTAGGCAGAGAGAGAGAGGGAGAGTACAAAGCAGAGTGTTCTAGGCAGAGAGAGAGGGACAGGGAGAGCACAAAGCAGAGTGTGCTAGGCAGAGAGAGAGGGAGAGGGAGATCACAAAGAAGACTGTGCTAGGCAGAGAGAAAGGGAGAGGGAGATCACAAAGCAGAGTGTGCTAGGCAGAGAGATAGGGAGAGGGAGATCACAAAGAAGACTGTGCTAGGCAGAGAGAAAGGGAGAGGGAGATCACAAAGCAGAGTGTACTAGGCAGAGAGAAAGGGAGAGGGAGATCACAAAGCAGAGTGTGCTAGGCAGAGAGATAGGGAGAGGGAGATCACAAAGCAGACTGCTAGGCAGAGAGAAATGGAGAGGGAGATCACAAAGCAGAGTGTGCTAGGCAGAGAGAGAGAGGGAGATCACAAAGCAGAGTGTGCTAGGCAGAGAGATAGGGAGAGGGAGATCACAAAGAAGACTGTGCTAGGCAGAGAGAAAGGGAGAGGGAGATCACAAAGCAGAGTGTACTAGGCAGAGAGAAAGGGAGAGGGAGTTCACAAAGCAGAGTGTGCTAGGCAGAGAGATAGGGAGAGGGAGATCACAAAGCAGACTGCTAGGCAGAGAGAAATGGAGAGGGAGATCACAAAGCAGAGTGTGCTAGGCAGAGAGAGAGAGAGAGGGAGATCACAAAGCAGAGTGTGCTAGGCACAGAGAGAGAGAGAGAGAGAGAGAGAGGGAGATGACAAAGCAGAGTGTGCTAGGCACAGAGAGAGAGAGAGAGGGAGATGACAAAGCAGAGTGTGCTAGGCACAGAGAGAGAGAGAGAGAGGGAGATGACAAAGCAGAGTGTGCTAGGCACAGAGAGAGAGAGAGAGAGAGGGAGATGACAAAGCAGAGTGTGCTAGGCAGAGAGAGAGGGAGAGCACAAAGCAGAGTGTGCTAGGCAGAGAGAGAGGGAGAGCACAAAGCAGAGTGTGCTAGGCAGAGAGAGAGGGAGAGCACAAAGCAGAGTGTGCTAGGCAGAGAGAGAGGGAGAGCACAAAGCAGAGTGTGCTAGGCAGAGAGAAAGGGAGATCACAAAGCAGAGTGTGCTAGGCAGAGAGAAAGGGAGAGCACAAAGCAGAGTGTTCTAGGCAGAGAGAGAGGGACAGGGAGAGCACAAAGCAGAGTGTGCTAGGCAGAGAGAGGGAGATCACAAAGCAGAGTGTGCTAGGCAGAGAGATAGGGAGAGGGAGATCACAAAGCAGACTGCTAGGCAGAGAGAAAGGGAGAGGGAGATCACAAAGCAGAGTGTGCTAGGCAGAGAGAGAGAGAGAGGGAGATCACAAAGCAGAGTGTGCTAGGCACAGAGAGAGAGAGAGAGAGAGAGAGAGAGAGAGAGGGAGATAACAAAGCAGAGTGTGCTAGGCACAGAGAGAGAGAGAGAGAGGGAGATGACAAAGCAGAGTGTGCTAGGCACAGAGAGAGAGAGAGAGAGGGAGATGACAAAGCAGAGTGTGCTAGGCACAGAGAGAGAGAGAGAGAGAGAGAGAGGGAGATGACAAAGCGGAGTGTGCTAGGCAGAGAGAGAGGGAGAGCACAAAGCAGAGTGTGCTAGGCAGAGAGAGAGAGGGAGAGTACAAAGCAGAGTGTTCTAGGCAGAGAGAGAGGGACAGGGAGAGCACAAAGCAGAGTGTGCTAGGCAGAGAGAGAGGGAGAGGGAGATCACAAAGAAGACTGTGCTAGGCAGAGAGAAAGGGAGAGGGAGATCACAAAGCAGAGTGTGCTAGGCAGAGAGATAGGGAGAGGGAGATCACAAAGAAGACTGTGCTAGGCAGAGAGAAAGGGAGAGGGAGATCACAAAGCAGAGTGTACTAGGCAGAGAGAAAGGGAGAGGGAGATCACAAAGCAGAGTGTGCTAGGCAGAGAGATAGGGAGAGGGAGATCACAAAGCAGACTGCTAGGCAGAGAGAAATGGAGAGGGAGATCACAAAGCAGAGTGTGCTAGGCAGAGAGAGAGAGAGAGGGAGATCACAAAGCAGAGTGTGCTAGGCACAGAGAGAGAGCGAGAGAGAGAGAGAGGGAGATGACAAAGCAGAGTGTGCTAGGCACAGAGAGAGAGAGAGAGAGGGAGATGACAAAGCAGAGTGTGCTAGGCACAGAGAGAGAGAGAGAGAGGGAGATGACAAAAGCAGAGTGTGCTAGGCACAGAGAGAGAGAGAGAGAGAGGGAGATGACAAAGCAGAGTGTGCTAGGCAGAGAGAGAGGGAGAGCACAAAGCAGAGTGTGCTAGGCAGAGAGAGAGAGGGAGAGTACAAAGCAGAGTGTTCTAGGCAGAGAGAGAGGGAGAGCACAAAGCAGAGTGTGCTAGGCAGAGAGAGAGGGAGAGCACAAAGCAGAGTGTGCTAGGCAGAGAGAGAGGGAGAGCACAAAGCAGAGTGTGCTAGGCAGAGAGAAAGGGAGATCACAAAGCAGAGTGTGCTAGGCAGAGAGAAAGGGAGAGCACAAAGCAGAGTGTTCTAGGCAGAGAGAGAGGGACAGGGAGAGCACAAAGCAGAGTGTGCTAGGCAGAGAGAGGGAGATCACAAAGCAGAGTGTGCTAGGCAGAGAGATAGGGAGAGGGAGATCACAAAGCAGACTGCTAGGCAGAGAGAAAGGGAGAGGGAGATCACAAAGCAGAGTGTGCTAGGCAGAGAGAAAGAGAGAGGGAGATCACAAAGCAGAGTGTGCTAGGCACAGAGAGAGAGAGAGAGAGAGAGAGAGAGAGGGAGATGACAAAGCAGAGTGTGCTAGGCACAGAGAGAGGGAGAGAGAGAGAGGGAGATGACAAAGCAGAGTGTGCTAGGCACAGAGAGAGAGAGAGGGAGATGACAAAGCAGAGTGTGCTAGGCACAGAGAGAGAGAGAGAGAGAGAGAAGGAGATGACAAAGCGGAGTGTGCTAGGCAGAGAGAGAGGGAGAGCACAAAGCAGAGTGTGCTAGGCAGAGAGAGGGAGATCACAAAGCAGAGTGTGCTAGGCAGAGAGAGGGAGAGCACAAAGCAGAGTGTGCTAGGCAGAGAGAGAGAGGGAGAGTACAAAGCAGAGTGTTCTAGGCAGAGAGAGAGGGACAGGGAGAGCACAAAGCAGAGTGTGCTAGGCAGAGAGAGAGGGAGAGCACAAAGCAGAGTGTGCTAGGCAGAGAGAGGGAGAGCACAAAGCAGAGTGTGCTAGGCAGAGAGAGAGGGAGAGCACAAAGCAGAGTGTGCTAGGCAGAGAGAGAGGGAGATCACAAAGCAGAGTGTGCTAGGCAGAGAGAGAGGGACAGGGAGAGCACAAAGCAGAGTGTGCTAGGCAGAGAGAGGGAGATCACAAAGCAGAGTGTGCTAGGCAGAGAGAGGGAGAGCACAAAGCAGAGTGTGCTAGGCAGAGAGAGAGGGAGAGCACAAATCAGAGTGTGCTAGGCAGAGAGAGAGTGAGATCACAAAGCAGAGTGTGCTAGGCAGAGAGAGAGGGAGATCACAAAGCAGATTGTGCTAGGCAGAGAGAGAGGGAGAGCACAAATCAGAGTGTCTTATGCAGAGAGAGAGGGAGATCACAAAGCAGAGTGTGCTAGGCAGAGAGTGAGAGAGAGGGAGAGCACAAAGCAGAGTGTGCTAGGCAGAGAGTGAGGGAGAGGGAGAGCACAAATCAGAGTGTGCTAGGCAGAGAGAGAGGGAGATCACAAAGCAGAGTGTGCTAGTCAGAGAGAGAGGGAGAGGGAGAGCACAAAGCAGAGTGTGCTAGGCAGAGAGAGAGGGAGATCACAAAGCAGAGTGTGCTAGGCAGAGAGAGAGGGATATCACAAAGCAGATTGTGCTAGGCAGAGAGAGAGAGGGAGAGCACAAAGTAGAGTGTGCTATGCAGAGAGAGAGAGAGATCACAAAACAGAGTGTGCTAGACAGAGAGAAAGGGAGAGGGAGATCACAAAACAGAGTGTGCTAGGCAGAAAGAAAGGGAGAGGGAGATCACAAAGCAGAGTGTGCTAGGCAGAGAGAAAGGGAGAGGGAGAGCACAAAACAGAGTGTGTTAGGCAGAGAGAAAGGGAGAGGGAGAGCACAAAACAGAGTGTGCTAGGCAGAGAGAAAGGGAGAGGGAGAGCACAAAACAGAGTGTGCTAGGCAGAGAGAAAGGGACAGGGAGAGCACAAAACAGAGTGTGCTAGGCAGAGAGATAGGGAGAGCACAAAGCAGAGTGTGCTAGGCAGAGAGAAAGGGAGAGCACAAAGCAGTATGCTAGGCAGAGAGAGAGGGACAGGGAGATCACAAAGCAGAGTGTGCTAGGCAGAGAGAGAGAGAGGGAGAGCACAAAGCAGAGTGTGCTAGGCAGAGAGAGAGAGAGAGATCAGAAAGCAGAGCGTGCTAGGCAGAGAGATAGGGAGAGGGAGATCACAAAGCAGAGTGTGCTAGGCAGAGAGAGAGGGAGATCACAAAGCAGAGTGTGCTAGTCAGAGAGAGAGGGAGAGGGAGAGATCACAAAGAAGAGCGTGCTAGGCAGAGAGAGAGAGAGAGATCAGAAAGCAGAGCGTGCTAGGCAGAGAGTGAGGGAGAGGGAGAGCACAAATCAGAGTGTGCTAGGCAGAGAGAGAGGGAGAGCACAAAGCAGAGAGAGAGGGAGATCACAAAGCAGAGTGTGCTAGGCAGAGAGAGAGGGAGAGCACAAAGCAGAGCGTGCTAGGCAGAGAGAGAGGGAGAGCACAAAGCAGAGTGTGCTAGGCAGAGAGAGAGAGGGAGAGCACAAAGCAGAGTGTGCTAGGCAGAGAGAGAGGGAGATCACAAAGCAGAGAGTGAGGGAGAGCACAAAGCAGAGTGTGCTAGGCTGAGAGAGAGGGAGAGCACAAAGCAGAGTGTGCTAGGCAGAGACAGAGGTAGAGGGAGAGCACAAAGCAGATTGTGCTAGGCAGAGAGAAAGGGAGAGCACAAAGCAGAGTGTGCTAGGCAGAGAGAGAGGGAGATCACAAAGCAGAGTGTGCTAGGCAGAGAGAGAGGGAGAGCACAAAGCAGAGCGTGCTAGGCAGAGAGTGAGGGAGAGGGAGAGCACAAATCAGAGTGTGCTAGGCAGAGAGAGAGGGAGATCACAAAGCAGAGTGTGCTAGGCAGAGAGAGAGGGAGATCACAAAGCAGATTGTGCTAGGCAGAGAGAGAGGGAGAGCACAAATCAGAGTGTGCTATGCAGAGAGAGAGGGAGATCACAAAGCAGAGTGTGCTAGGCAGAGAGTGAGAGAGAGGGAGAGCACAAAGCAGAGTGTGCTAGGCAGAGAGTGAGGGAGAGGGAGAGCACAAATCAGAGTGTGCTAGGCAGAGAGAGAGGGAGATCACAAAGCAGAGTGTGCTAGGCAGAGAGTGAGAGAGAGGGAGAGCACAAAGCAGAGTGTGCTAGGCAGAGAGTGAGGGAGAGGGAGAGCACAAATCAGAGTGTGCTAGGCAGAGAGAGAGGGAGATCACAAAGCAGAGTGTGCTAGTCAGAGAGAGAGGGAGAGGGAGAGCACAAAGCAGAGTGTGCTAGGCAGAGAGAGAGGGAGATCACAAAGCAGAGTGTGCTAGGCAGAGAGAGAGGGATATCACAAAGCAGATTGTGCTAGGCAGAGAGAGAGAGGGAGAGCACAAAGTAGAGTGTGCTATGCAGAGAGAGAGAGAGATCACAAAACAGAGTGTGCTAGACAGAGAGAAAGGGAGAGGGAGATCACAAAACAGAGTGTGCTAGGCAGAAAGAAAGGGAGAGGGAGATCACAAAGCAGAGTGTGCTAGGCAGAGAGAGAGGGAGATCACAAAGCAGATTGTGCTAGGCAGAGAGAGATGGAGAGCACAAATCAGAGTGTCTTATGCAGAGAGAGAGGGAGATCACAAAGCAGAGTGTGCTAGGCAGAGAGTGAGAGAGAGGGAGAGCACAAAGCAGAGTGTGCTAGGCAGAGAGTGAGGGAGAGGGAGAGCACAAATCAGAGTGTGCTAGGCAGAGAGAGAGGGAGATCACAAAGCAGAGTGTGCTAGTCAGAGAGAGAGGGAGAGGGAGAGCACAAAGCAGAGTGTGCTAGGCAGAGAGAGAGGGAGATCACAAAGCAGAGTGTGCTAGGCAGAGAGAGAGGGATATCACAAAGCAGATTGTGCTAGGCAGAGAGAGAGAGGGAGAGCACAAAGTAGAGTGTGCTATGCAGAGAGAGAGAGAGATCACAAAACAGAGTGTGCTAGACAGAGAGAAAGGGAGAGGGAGATCACAAAACAGAGTGTGCTAGGCAGAAAGAAAGGGAGAGGGAGATCACAAAGCAGAGTGTGCTAGGCAGAGAGAAAGGGAGAGGGAGAGCACAAAACAGAGTGTGTTAGGCAGAGAGAAAGGGAGAGGGAGAGCACAAAACAGAGTGTGCTAGGCAGAGAGAAAGGGAGAGGGAGAGCACAAAACAGAGTGTGCTAGGCAGAGAGAAAGGGACAGGGAGAGCACAAAACAGAGTGTGCTAGGCAGAGAGATAGGGAGAGCACAAAGCAGAGTGTGCTAGGCAGAGAGAAAGGGAGAGCACAAAGCAGTATGCTAGGCAGAGAGAGAGGGACAGGGAGATCACAAAGCAGAGTGTGCTAGGCAGAGAGAGAGAGAGGGAGAGCACAAAGCAGAGTGTGCTAGGCAGAGAGAGAGAGAGATCAGAAAGCAGAGCGTGCTAGGCAGAGAGATAGGGAGAGGGAGATCACAAAGCAGAGTGTGCTAGGCAGAGAGAGAGAGAGATCACAAAGCAGAGCGTGCTAGGCAGAGAGAGAGGGAGATCACAAAGCAGAGTGTGCTAGGCAGAGAGAGAGGGAGAGTACAAAGCAGAGTGTGCTAGGCAGAGAGAGAGGGACAGGGAGAGCACAAAGAAGAGTGTGCTAGGCAGAGAGAGAGGGAGAGCACAAAGCAGAGAGAGAGGGAGATCACAAAGCAGAGTGTGCTAGGCAGAGAGAGAGGGAGAGCACAAAGCAGAGCGTGCTAGG
>NC_143023.1:19990000-20040000 GCF_057628025.1 Oncorhynchus mykiss
ACACACACACACACACATGTTCACCGACGCAAACACAGTCATTCATTCATTTGTACAGACAGAAACAGAAGCATACACATATGTCTGTGTGTTAACATATGCTTTCGTTAACACACAGACGGATATATTCTTGTCTCTCTGAGAGAACCGACAGGCAGACAGGATGATCATATGACTTGATATCAGATTTACAGTTACACTTTATTCATACATTTTCCTCCACACGCAGACAAGAACATGACCATAACATTTCTCACACAGCGCTCACACACGCATGTATAAACAGAAGTAAACACACACACGCGCGCACACACACACCGAGACCTTTCGCTGCTGTTGCCTGGCAACGCGTGTCCAATCAAGGTGCAGAGCAGTGTCCAGTGATGTCAGAGCTGCTGCTGACCAGCAGAGAGAGAGAGAGAGAGAGAGGGGGAGAGAGAGAGAGAGATGTTGTTAGTGTATGTTGTGTACATGTGGATGCATACAGTGCCTTGCGAAAGTATTCGGCCCCCTTGAACTTTGCGACCTTTTGCCACATTTCAGGCTTCAAACATAAAGATATAAAACTGTATTTTTTTGTGAAGAATCAACAACAAGTGGGACACAATCATGAAGTGGAACGACATTTATTGGATATTTCAAACGTTTTTAACAAATCAAAAACTGAAAAATTGGGCGTGCAAAATTATTCAGCCCCTTTACTTTCAGTGCAGCAAACTCTCTCCAGAAGTTCAGTGAGGATCTCTGAATGATCCAATGGTGACCTAAATGACTAATGATGATAAATACAATCCACCTGTGTGTAATCAAGTCTCCGTATAAATGCACCTGCACTGTGATAGTCTCAGAGGTCCGTTAAAAGCGCAGAGAGCATCATGAAGAACAAGGAACACACCAGGCAGGTCCGAGATACTGTTGTGAAGAAGTTTAAAGCCGGATTTGGATACAAAAATATTTCCCAAGCTTTAAACATCCCAAGGAGCACTGTGCAAGCGATAATATTGAAATGGAAGGAGTATCAGACCACTGCAAATCTACCAAGACCTGGCCGTCCCTCTAAACTTTCAGCTCATACAAGGAGAAGACTGATCAGAGATGCAGCCAAGAGGCCCATGATCACTCTGGATGAACTGCAGAGATCTACAGCTGAGGTGGGAGAGTCTGTCCATAGGACAACAATCAGTCGTATATTGCACAAATCTGGCCTTTATGGAAGAGTGGCAAGAAGAAAGCCATTTCTTAAAGATATCCATAAAAAGTGTTGTTTAAAGTTTGCCACAAGCCACCTGGGAGACACACCAAACATGTGGAAGAAGGTGCTCTGGTCAGATGAAACCAAAATTGAACTTTTTGGCAACAATGCAAAACGTTATGTTTGGGGTAAAAGCAACACAGCCGAACACACCATCCCCACTGTCAAACATGGTGGTGGCAGCATCATGGTTTGGGCCTGCTTTTCTTCAGCAGGGACAGGGAAGATGGTTAAAATTGATGGGAAGATGGATGGAGCCAAATACAGGACCATTCTGGAAGAAAACCTGATGGAGTCTGCAAAAGACCTGAGACTGGGACGGAGATTTGTCTTCCAACAAGACAATGATCCAAAACATAAAGCAAAATCTACAATGGAATGGTTCAAAAATAAACATATCCAGGTGTTAGAATGGCCAAGTCAAAGTCCAGACCTGAATCCAATCGAGAATCTGTGGAAAGAACTGAAAACTGCTGTTCACAAATGCTCTCCATCCAACCTCACTGAGCTCGAGCTGTTTTGCAAGGAGGAATGGGAAAAAATGTCAGTCTCTCGATGTGCAAAACTGATAGAGACATACCCCAAGCGACTTACAGCTGTAATCGCAGCAAAAGGTGGTGCCACAAAGTATTAACTTAAGGGGGCTGAATAATTTTGCACGCCCAATTTTTCAGTTTTTGATTTGTTAAAAAAGTTTGAAATATCCAATAAATGTCGTTCCACTTCATGATTGTGTCCCACTTGTTGTTGATTCTTCACAAAAAAATACAGTTTTATATCTTTATGTTTGAAGCCTGAAATGTGGCAAAAGGTCGCAAAGTTCAAGGGGACCGAATACTTTCGCAAGGCACTGTATATGTCAAATAGAAAATTTGAATTTAAAGGAGAGTGAAGCTGGCGGAAAAAAGTATTGTGATTAGGAGAGAGATAAAGGAGGAGAGAGATAAAGGAGGAGAGAGATAAAGGAGGAGAGAGATAGAGGAGGAGAAAGATAAAGGAGGAGAGAGATAAAGGAGGAGAGAGATAAAGGAGGAGAGAGATAAAGGAGGAGAGAGATAAAGGAGGAGAGAGATAGAGGAGGAGAGAGATAGAGGAGGAGAGAGATAAAGGAGGAGAGAGATAAAGGAGGAGAGAGATAAAGGAGGAGAGAGATAAAGGAGGAGAGAGATAGAGGAGGAGAGAGATAAAGGAGGAGAGAGATAAAGGAGGAGAGAGATAGAGGAGGAGAGAGATAAAGGAGGAGAGAGATAGAGGAGGAGAGAGATAGAGGAGGAGAGAGATAGAGGAGGAGAGAGATAAAGGAGGAGAGAGATAAAGGAGGAGAGAGATAAAGGAGGAGCGAGATAGAGGAGGAGAGAGATAGAGGAGGAGAGAGATAGAGGAGGAGAGAGATAGAGGAGGAGAGAGATAAAGGAGGAGAGAGATAAAGGAGGAGAGAGATAGAGGAGGAGAGAGATAGAGGAGGAAAGAGATAGAGGAGGAGAGAGATAGAGGAGGTCCTGGTGATGGTAAAAGAGGAGGAGAGAGATAGAGGAGGGCCTGGTGAAGGTGAACGAGGAGGAGAGAGATAGAGGAGGGCCTGGTGAAGGTGAAAGAGGAGGAGAGAGATAGAGGAGGGTCTGGTGAAGGTGAAAGAGGAGGAGAGAGATAGAGGAGGGTCTGGTGAAGGTGAAAGAGGAGGAGAGAGATAAAGGAGGAGAAAGATAGAGGAGGAGAGAGAGAGGAGGAGAGAGATAGAGGAGGAGAGAGATAAAGGAGGAGAGAGATAAAGGAGGAGAGAGATAAAGGAGGAGAGAGATAAAGGAGGAGAGAGATAGAGGAGGGCCTGGTGAAGGTGAAAGAGGAGGAGAGAGATAAAGGAGGAGAAAGATAGAGGAGGAGAGAGAGAGGAGGAGAGAGATAGAGGAGGAGAGAGATAAAGGAGGAGAGAGATAAAGGAGGAGAGAGATAAAGGAGGAGAGAGATAGAGGAGGTCCTGGTGATGGTAAAAGAGGAGGAGAGAGAAAGAGGAGGGCCTGGTGAAGGTGAAAGAGGAGGAGAGAGATAGAGGAGGAGAGAGAGAGGAGGAGAGAGATAGAGGAGGAGAGAGATAAAGGAGGAGAGAGATAGAGGAGGAGAGAGATAGAGGAGGGCCTGGTGAAGGTGAAAGAGGAGGAGAGAGATAGAGGAGGGCCTGGTGAAGGTGAAAGAGGAGGAGAGAGATAGAGGAGGGCCTGGTGAAGGTGAAAGAGGAGGAGAGGGATAGAGGAGGGCCTGGTGATGGTAAAAGAGGAGGAGAGAGATAGAGGTGGGCCTGGTGAAGGTGAATGAGGAGGAGAGAGATAGAGGAGGGCCTGGTACAGGTGAAATAGGAGGAGAGATAGAGGTGGGCCTGGTGAAGGTGAAATAGGAGGAGAGATAGAGGTGGGCCTGGTGAAGGTGAAATAGGAGGAGAGATAGAGGTGGGCCTGGTGATGGTGAAATAGGAGGAGAGATAGAGGTGGGCCTGGTGAAGGTGAAATAGGAGGAGAGATAGAGGAGGGCCTGGTGAAGGTGAAAGAGGAGGAGAGACATAGAGGAGGGCCTGGTGAAGGTGAAAGAGGAGGAGAGAGATAGAGGAGGGCCTGGTGATGGTAAAAGAGGAGGAGAGAGATAGAGGTGGGCCTGGTGAAGGTGAATGAGGAGGAGAGAGATAGAGGAGGAGAGAGATAGATGAGGAGAGAGATAGAGGAGGAGAGAGATAGAGGTGGGCCTGGTGATGGTAAAAGAGGAGGAGAGAGATAGATGAGGAGAGAGATAGAGGAGGAGAGAGATAGAGGAGGGCCTGGTGATGGTAAAAGAGGAGGAGAGAGATAGAGGAGGAGAGAGATAGAGGTGGGCCTGGTGAAGGTGAAAGAGGAGGAGAGAGATAAAGGAGGGCCTGGTGAAGGTGAAAGAGGAGGAGAGAGATAGAGGAGGAGAGAGATAAAGGAGGGCCTGGTGAAGGTGAAAGAGGAGGAGAGAGATAAAGGAGGAGAGAGATAGAGGAGGAGAGAGATAGAGGTGGGCCTGGTGAAGGTGAAAGAGGAGGAGAGAGATAGAGGAGGAGAGAGATAGAGGAGGAGAGAGATAGAGGTGGGCCTGGTGAAGGTGAAAGAGGAGGAGAGACATAGAGGAGGGCCTGGTGAAGGTGAAAGAGGAGGAGAGAGATAGAGGAGGGCCTGGTGAAGGTGAAAGAGGAGGAGAGAGATAGAGGAGGGCCTGGTGAAGGTGAAAGAGGAGGAGAGAGATAGAGGAGGGCCTGGTGAAGGTGAAAGAGGAGGAGAGAGATAGAGGTGGGCCTGGTGAAGGTGAAAGAGGAGGAGAGACATAGAGGAGGGCCTGGTGAAGGTGAAAGAGGAGGAGAGAGATAGAGGAGGGCCTGGTGAAGGTGAAAGAGGAGGAGAGAGATAGAGGAGGGCCTGGTGAAGGTGAAAGAGGAGGAGAGAGATAGAGGAGGGCCTGGTGAAGGTGAAAGAGGAGGAGAGAGATAGAGGTGGGCCTGGTGAAGGTGAATGAGGAGGAGAGCATGATATCTCCTCATCCTGTAGCCAAGTAATGATAACACTTTGTCTTTCAGTCTGCCCTTACAGCTCTGACAGAGTTCTGTCCGTCTCAACTAGCTGGACTGTGTGTTATTACTGGTCACATGGTAGAGACAGGTGTTATCTAGTTCTCACCCCCTGCTGGTTTCCATACACCACCTAAACCTCTCACCCTCCTACCAGTACAGTTTATAATCCTGGAGCTCCACACACACACACACACACACACACACACACACACACACACACACACACACACACACACACACACACACACACACACACACACACACACAGTGGTGAGACAAACACACATTGTAGGTCCAACACCAGTGTAAAGATGAGGATGTGTGTATCTGCTCTGGGCTCCCCTGTGGTGGCTGTACAATAGATGGGAGCTCCAGAGAGATGTCGAATGGTCCCTGTACTGACCCCTTCTGGACACCTCTCCTCCCCTCTCTCTATCTCTTTATCTCTCTCCCCCTCCTACCCTCCGTCCCTCTCTCTTTATCTCTTTATCTCTCTCCCCCTCCTTTCCTCTCTTTCTCTTTATCTCTCTCCCCCTCCTTCCCTCCTTCCCTCTCTCTATCTCTTTATCTCTCTCCCCCTCCTTCCCTCCTTCCCTCTCTCTTTCTCTTTACCTCTCTCCCCCTCCCTCCCTCCTTCCCTCCTCCCCTCCCCTCCCTCTCTCTCTCAGTGACAGCGGAGTGATTGATGTTACTCAGAAGGCCCCATCCTCCCCATCCCCCTCCCTGGGGTCCCACTATCAGATTGTGTGTGTGTGTCTGATTTTGTTTTCATTTCTGCGCGTGTGTTTTTATTCCGTATTAAAATATATATAGTTAAATCGATACAATTTCATGAATAACTGAAATATTATTAATCAAGTACAGCAGTGTGTTTCTGAAATTCCATGAAAGGATTATTTATTTATTTGATGTTGTATGTCATTGTATTGGTTCCTAATCATTATGTTATTATACATATCATGCCTGTGATAGTATGTTGCCCAGATAAGGGCGTCTTACCCCAGCATCCTCAGATTAGCCAGAACGGAGTGTCGTTGGGTCTGGCTGTCATGGTAACCAAGGCTTAGACCTCCTCAAAGGCAGGAAGGACCCCCTTTTCCCTGGACATGACACACACACACACACACACACACACACACACACACACACACACAGGGGAGAGGGGGGATGGTGGTAGTAGGGCCACGGCCAAATCCAGGCTGCCCAGACGACCTCTGACCCCCCCCCCCCCCACTCAGTCTGTCACTGTCTCTGGACATCCATGACTGTTGGGGTCACCACCTTCTAACACACATACACACACACACACACACACACACACACACACATACACACACACACACACATGATGAAAGAAAGGGAGATAGAGAGAGAGGGGGAATGAAATAAAGGGAGATAGAGAGGGGGGGATGAAAGAAAGGGAGATAGAGAGGGGGGAATGAAAGAAAGGGAGATAGAGAGAGAGGGGGAATGAAATAAAGGGAGATAGAGAGGGGGGGATGAAAGAAAGGGAGATAGAGAGAGAGAGGGGGAATGAAAGAAAGGGAGAGGAAGAGGGGGGGTCACAGTTCCCTCTCCTTGGCCTTGGATGGATGCTACCTGCATCTGTAAGTGGAATTTATTGCCAATACTGCCACCATCTGGCTGACTCATGCTACTTCAGAGAAACCCATATTTCCACTGTAGTAGTGAACTCAAGCTGGTTGGTCAGCAGTAGTGCTGCACTTACTCAAATTTTCCTCTGTTGGAGGAGTGGGGGTGAGAGGGGTAGTGGTTTATGGGGATGTTGTGATGGCTCACATCTCCCGCCTCATGTGACAGCGAGATCTATAACAGAAACACAGCCCGAGTAGGTAGAACCAACAAAAGTGCCAATATAATGAAAACTGTTGAGCATGTGGATTAAATGTTTGGTAACACTTGACTTAAAGTCGACAGCAGGTATAATGCTATATCACTAGTTATAAGCATGTATGAGCCATGTCTTATTGTATGGCATATGATGGTTTAAGTCTCTAACTGGCCAGGTAGTTTGGTCTCCCGAGTGGCGCAGCAGTCTAAGGCACTGCATCTCAGTGTTAGAGTCCCTACAGACCCTGGTTTGATTCCAGGCTGTATCACAACCAGCTGTGATTGGGAGTCCCATAGGGCAGTGCACAGCGTCGTCAGGGTTAGGGTTTGGCCGGAGCAGGCCGTCATTGTAAATAAGACCTTGTTCCTAACTGACTTGCCTAGTTAAATAAAGGTTAATAAAAGTAGTGCACTGGAAAACAGCTAGATATCTCATACAGTGTGTTGACTAGACATCTTACCAAGGTAAATTATCTTAGTGTGGCAGACCATTTTTCCTTCTTCAACCTACAAAAGGCTTAAAAGAAAACAAATGATCTTAATGCATTTCCTTGGTAACCAAAATCGGCTTGAAACAAGTAAATGCATTTTCTGGGTGAGCGAGATCAACTCAAAACAAGTAATTTTCACTTAATTATCTCAATACAATACTAAAGAATCTAGGTAGAATATCATTTTTCTGCAGTGTGACTGCAGTAGTGTCAGCCAAAGGGTTGTTTTCTCTGAGCTGTGAGTGACAGTTTCCAGACACCCTGTCACTTTCCACTCATAGTCTTCCCCCTCTTCTTTCTCCTCCTCTATTTCTTAGATCTCACCCTCTCCCACTCTTTAACCTTGCGTGTCCCCCTTTCTCTTTCTGACCCTACTTCCTACTCTTCTTTTGTTTACTTCCTCTTCTCTTCTCTCTCTCTCAGGATGTGGGGAGGGGGTGGGGCATGTGTGGGGGCGTGGACAACAAGAGGGAGGGGAATGATTTTTATCTCTCCTCCGTTAATGTTCCAATGAGAGAGAGAGAGAGAGAGAGAGAGAGAGAGAGAGAGACGCACAGAGAGAGAGAGAGAGAGAGAGAGAGAGAGACAGAGAGAGAGAGAGAGAGAGAGAGAGAGACAGAGAGAGACGCACAGAGAGAGAGAGAGAGAGAGAGAGAGAGAGAGAGAAAGAAGGGGACTCAGACACTCAGACAGATGTGACCAAGACAGCAGCTCTAGCAACCATGGACTTCTGCAATATGTGGGTACCAGGTGAGTGTCTGTGCCTCTCCCTGCCTTCATTAGCACGGCCCAATTAAGCTCGCCGTGTGTGTGTGTGTTTGTCTGTGTGTGTGTGTGTGTGTGTGTGTGTGTGTGTGTGTGTGTATCTGGGCTGAGCCAATTGATTAGCACCACTGGGTCTAACGAGCATGGCTAATTAGAGCACATCAAAGAGAGGGAGATGGATGAATGGATGGAGGGAGGAGAGGATGGAGGTGTAGATGTCTGTCGCAGGCAGAGAGAAAGGTCAGACGCGTCTCTCCAGGGTGGACAGGGACGCAGTGTGTGTGTGTTTTCTCCTATCCATCCCTTGTCATTACAACTGTTTAAACAGAGAACCTAAAGGTACACTTTAGTTATGTGTCCTACATAACAGCATTAGAAGTGGTCTTTAGCCTACATATAGAATGTCACGTTTTAATTTCAAATTAAGAGATGATAGAGAAATAGTTTCTCAAATATACATTCACAGGAAATGATTCATCAATAACATAAAAACCTATCAACAAACGACAATAGTATTACTGCATGTCATGAATAATCAGGTATAGATAACATCACAGTGAACCATTTACGGTATGTGCGTGCGTATCCATTTGATGGGAATGATTCATGCGATGAAGCACCTTGTCACTTCTCACATCGACGTGGACAGTGATGAATAGGGCTTTTTAAAATCAAACCCCCTGTACATTCCTGTGACCAGACCACGGTGACGGGATGACACATCATATTATGGCGTCCGTGTAGTACAGTATCACCGCTGGATAGAGAATGAGGTTACTCAGGTGAATAGTTGACTTGAGGGGTGAACTACAGTGTCTCAACTATGCCTTGAATTGCACACAGACAACACAGTCGATTGTCAGTATTCATTGTGAATACACCAGTCATAATGTTAGGGTTTCAGTGTGCAGTTTGTTAACTGACAGGATTATCACACAACACTACTGACCTGCCACAGATTTACAGACAGTTGTAGTCCAATGACTACATTTTTTTCATTGAATGATTTCATAGCAGTAGTGAAATATGAATGGAAAGTTTAAACGTTTCATCGGTAGACTTCATTTCCCAGACCCCCCCTTGGCGCCAGAGGGATCTCCTTAAGCAGGAAGTGAAGGTTCATTTGAGATCAGTTTCACCCAAAATACCCCTGGGAGAACACACCATAGAAACAGAATGCATAGAACATGTAATGAAAAGGCATATCATGCTGTGCACTATGCAACCGTATACAGCAGTTTACAGTACAGTTTGTGAGACTGTCCTATCTAGACATCCGTTTCTATGGCACATACATACACCTATTCATTAGGTAGTGGTAAAAGGCTTCTGAGAATAGCTTGTCTTGTTCGGCAACGAGAGGAGAGACTATAACGGCTGACACGTATCAGTAGTTATGTGTCTTACAGTGGGGCAGTTAAAATGGCAGTTTGATGTAATCACAGAGAATGTTGCCAGTGCTGCGATAGTACTATATTATGGGTCTACTGAGCCGTTCCTTATGTATCAGAGTAAAGATGTATCTAAACCACCACCAGGACACTTCACCAATGCAGTTCTGTTACTGTCACGTGATAGGTGCCCATGTTAGTATTATTACAGCACCTATTGATAGATTAGATTGACAGTATTTCTCTCTCTCTCTGTGTGTGTGTGTGTGTGTGTGTGTGTGTGTGTGTGTGTGTGTGTGTGTGTGTGTGTGTGCGTGCGTGCGTGCGTGCGTGCGTGCGTGAAAGTAGGGCGGCAGGTAGCCTAGCTGTTAAGAGCGTTGGGCCAGTAACCCAAAGGTCGCTGGTTCAAATCCGTGAGCCGACTAGGTGAAAAATTGCTCCTGTACACTACTGTGAATTGCTCCTGTACACTACTGTAAATTGCTCCTGTACACTACTGAAAATTGCTCTGGATAAGAGCATCTGCTAAATGACTAAGATGTCAGTCAGTGTGTTGTGCGACATTGACAAAGTATCAGAGTAATATTAATAGTCTCATTGACAGTAAGTGTTGGGTTTAGCACTCTGTGTTCAAGATGGTGTGAGCTAGGGGAAGTAGAGGGGGGAAGTGAGAGAGACATACATCACACCATGATACACTAGCATTACACCAGCCTACTGTATATACACTACTACCCTCACTACATACCACAAACACTGTATATACACTACTACCCTCACTACATACCACTAACACTGTATATACACTACTACCCTCACTACATACCACTAACACTGTATATACACTACTACCCTCACTACATACCACTAACACTATATATACACTACTACTCTCACTACATACCACTAACACTGTATATACACTACTACCCTCACTACATACCACTAACACTGTATATACACTACTACCCTCACTACATACCACTAACACTGTATATACACTACTACCCTCACTACATACCACTAACACTGTATATACACTACTACCCTCACTACATACCACTAACACTGTATATACACTACTACCCTCACTACATACCACTAACACTGTATATACACTACTACCCTCACTACATACCACTAACACTGTATATACACTACTACCCTCACTACATACCACTAACACTGTATATACACTACTACCCTCACGACATACCACTAACACTGTATATACACTACTACCCTCACGACATACCAATAACACTGTATATACACTACTACCCTCACTACATACCACTAACACTGTATATACACTACTACCCTCACTACATACCACTAACACTGTATATACACTACTACCCTCACTACATACCACTAACACTGTATATACACTACTAACCTCACTACATACCAATAACACTGTATATACACTACTACCCTCACTACATACCACTAACACTGTATATACACTACTACCCTCACTACATACCACAAACACTGTATATACACTACTACCCTCACTACATACCACTAACACTGTATATACACTACTACCCTCACTACATACCACTAACACTGTATATACACTACTACCCTCACTACATACCACTAACACTGTATATACACTACTACCCTCACTACATACCACTAACACTGTATATACACTACTACCCTCACTACATACCACTAACACTGTACATACACTACTACCCTCACTACATACCACTAACACTGTATATACACTCCTACCCTCACAACATACCACTAACACTGTATATACACTACTACCCTCACTACATACCACTAACACTATATATACACTACTACTCTCACTACATACCACTAACACTGTATATACACTACTACCCTCACTACATACCACTAACACTGTATATACACTACTACCCTCACTACATACCACTAACACTGAATTGCTTCCTCATATCTGAGTTTTTTTGGACTAAATTAAGATATGGAGAAAACCTGTCTATTTTAGAGGGATCCTTCCTGTGGTTAGATCTGAAGTGCATGTCATTGGTGAGGAACAGCCAATGGGCTTTTCTGTCTCACCACTGCTTCCCCTAGCAGACCTGTGTTTGTAGAAAAAACTCCTGATTGTCACAAGTAATGTACTGCCCCTGCCGTCCTGTGTTCTGTGTTATCCAGCCTGGATATAGCTTGTTCAGACATCTGGGCCTCAATGGCCTCACCACTATTGGTTTTCATTGGTTTGGTTTAACTGATTCAGACCTGGGTCTCCAGGCAAGTGGACTCTCTGGCCAATCAACAACATGAATCATTCATTGAACTACTTGGGAGAAAGGAAACCCAGCAGCTCTACAGATATTGAGGCCTGGTATTGAATAGCCCTGTTGCTATTCAATCCACTACATATCACGAATAGTACCCTAAACCGCTGCGCTCCTGAGTGGCGCAGCGGTCTTAAGGCAATGCATCTCATTGCTAGAGGCGTTACTACCGACCCTGGTTCGATTCCAGGCTGTAAAACAACCCGCCATGATTGGGAGTCACATAGGAAGGTGCACAATTGGTCCAGCTTTGTTAGGGTTTGGCTGGGTAGGCCGTCATCGTAAATAACAATTTGTTCTTAACTGACTTGCCTAGTTAAATAAAATAAATAACATTTAAAAAATTACCTCATCCATAGTAATTGTTGGTAAATGTGTTCAGTGTCTCACTACTGCCCCCTATTGGTTGGTAAGTGGTCCTGCTCAGAGCATGTGAACGGAGTGGTCGGAAATTCTGCTCATAGCTGTTGGAGCGGTCACTACTTGGACCTACCAAACCAAACGATTTGAATAAAAAGTATTTTAATAAACATGAAAAGGTGAATGTGAGGAGCCCTCATAGTTTTATTAGGCTACATGTCATATTAAACAGCATATAAACACTCTAGATAGGCCAGGAGCCAGACTGAGCCTAAGAAGGAACGGAAATGAATTATTTAGGCTATATTATTTAATTATTTCAAGGCTATAGCCTACAAAGAAATACCGTTGTGAAGCATTTGTGAGCGTGACACACTAGGCTGGTAGGGAGTCACTGACATTATTAAGCGCTCAACATTTAAACAACATTTCATTGTATTAAGTCATTATAGTCTATAAATTGAGCATATAGGCTGTGACTAACTTACAAATTAAACAAAAATGCCTTATTAAATCAAATCAAATGTTATTGGTCACATACACATGGTTAGCAGAGGTTATTCCGAGTGTAGCGAAATTCTTGTGAAGGACTAGAAGCGAGGCAGCCCTCTCTGTCAGCGCCATCTTTCTATCAGGCTCAGTCTACAGTGCCTTTGAATTCATTTTTAGAAGCCAGTCTGTGGCTTCTGTCTCATGTGATGGTGCCTGGAGAGCAGGTCAGTAGCAGTGAATATCCTCTCCATACTTGTAGAACCACTGGGGATGCTAAACACCCTGTTGGCCGCCCCAGGCTGGGCAGAGATGCAGAGGTTTTTTTCCATAGGTAATCCAACAGGCTTTTAGGCAAAATAACCCAATCAAAACAGAAATCTCCTTAAAAGTTGGAATATGCCGGGCCTATTGGGCCAAAATCAATTATATCCGATTGTATAGATAGTAGAACAAAAATTATGGAAACTTTAAAAAAATGACTTTGCTACAATAGCACACTTAGTTATGTACCCACCTTTCTTTCAACATGCACACTTAGTTATGTACCCACCTTTCTTTCAACATGCACACTTAGTTATGTACCCACCTTTCTTTCAACATGCACACTTAGTTATGTACCCACCCTTTCTTTCAACATGCACACTTAGTTTTGTACCCACCTTTCTTTCAACATGCACACTTAGTTATGTACCCACCCTTTATTTCAACATGCACACTTAGTTATGTACCCACCTTTCTTTCAACATGCACACTTAGTTATGTACCCACCTTTCTTTCAACATGCACACATAGTAAGTACACCATCATGCTTTCAGGATATGTGTCTTTTCAGATTCCACAATGATTCTTTAGTTGTGGACATTACATCTCCACACTCGCTCTCTTGCTCTTGGTCCTCATCTTTGTTGTGGACATTACATCTCCACACTCGCTCTCTTGCTCTTGGTCCTCATCTTTGTTGTGGACATTACATCTCCACACTCGCTCTCTTGCTCTTGGTCCTCATCTTTGTTGTGGACATTACATCTCCACACTCGCTCTCTTGCTCTTGGTCCTCATCTTTGTTGTGGACATTACATCTCCACACTCGCTCTCTTGCTCTTGGTCCTCATCTTTGTTGTGGACATTACATCTCCACACTCGCTCTCTTGCTCTTGGTCCTCATCTTTGTTTCTGGACATTACATCTCCACACTCGCTCTCTTGCTCTTGGTCCTCATCTTTGTTGTGGACATTACATCTCCACACTCGCTCTCTTGCTCTTGGTCCTCATCTTTGTTTCTGGACATTACATCTCCACACTCGCTCTCTTGCTCTTGGTCCTCATCTTTGTTTCTGGACATTACATCTCCACACTCGCTCTCTTGCTCTTGGTCCTCATCTTTGTTTCTGGACATTACATCTCCACACTCGCTCTCTTGCTCTTGGTCCTCATCTTTGTTGTGGACATTACATCTCCACACTCGCTCTCTTGCTCTTGGTCCTCATCTTTGTTGTGGTCATTACATCTCCACACTCGCTCTCTTGCTCTTGGTCCTCATCTTTGTTGTGGACATTACATCTCCACACTCGCTCTCTTGCTCTTGGTCCTCATCTTTGTTTCTGGACATTACATCTCCACACTCGCTCTCTTGCTCTTGGTCCTCATCTTTGTTTCTGGACATTACATCTCCACACTCGCTCTCTTGCTCTTGGTCCTCATCTTTGTTTCTGGACATTACATCTCCACACTCGCTCTCTTGCTCTTGGTCCTCATCTTTGTTGTGGTCATTACATCTCCTCTCTTCTTTGTTGTGGTCATTACATCTCCTCTCTTCTTTGTTGTGATCATTACATCACCACACTCCCTCTCTTCTTTGTTGTGGTCATTACATCACCACACTTCCTCTCTTCTTTGTTGTGGTCATTACATCTCCTCTCTTCTTTGTTGTGGTCATTACATCTCCTCTCTTCTTTGTTGTGGTCATTACATCTCCTCTCTTCTTTGTTGTGGTCATTACATCTCCTCTCTTCTTTGTTGTGGTCATTACATCACTACACTCCCTCTCTTCTTTGTTGTGGTCATTACATCACTACACTCCCTCTCTTCTTTGTTGTGGTCATTACATCACTACACTTCCTCTCTTCTTTGTTGTGGTCATTACATCTCCTCTCTTCTTTGTTGTGGTCATTACATCTCCTCTCTTCTTTGTTGTGGTCATTACATCTCCTCTCTTCTTTGTTGTGATCATTACATCACCACACTTCCTCTCTTCTTTGTTGTGGTCATTACATCACCACACTTCCTCTCTTCTTTGTTGTGGTCATTACATCTCCTCTCTTCTTTGTTGTGGTCATTACATCACCACACTCCCTCTCTTCTTTGTTGTGGTCATTACATCACCACACTTCCTCTCTTCTTTGTTGTGGTCATTACATCACCACACTTCCTCTCTTCTTTGTTGTGATCATTACATCACCACACTCCCTCTCTTCTTTGTTGTGGTCATTACATCACCACACTTCCTCTCTTCTTTGTTGTGATCATTACATCACCACACTTCCTCTCTTCTTTGTTGTGGTCATTACATCACCTCTCTTCTTTGTTGTGATCATTACATCACCACACTCCCTCTCTTCTTTGTTGTGGTCATTACATCTCCTCTCTTCTTTGTTGTGGTCATTACATCACTACACTCCCTCTCTTCTTTGTTGTGGTCATTACATCACCACACTCCCTCTCTTCTTTGTTGTGGTCATTACATCACTACACTTCCTCTCTTCTTTGTTGTGATCATTACATCACCTCTCTTCTTTGTTGTGATCATTACATCACTACACTCCCTCTCTTCTTTGTTGTGGTCATTACATCACCACACTCCCTCTCTTCTTTGTTGTGGTCATTACATCACTACACTTCCTCTCTTCTTTGTTGTGGTCATTACATCTCCTCTCTTCTTTGTTGTGATCATTACATCACCACACTCCCTCTCTTCTTTGTTGTGGTCATTACATCTCCTCTCTTCTTTGTTGTGGTCATTACATCTCCTCTCTTCTTTGTTGTGGTCATTACATCACCACACTCCCTCTCTTCTTTGTTGTGATCATTACATCACTACACTTCCTCTCTTCTTTGTTGTGGTCATTACATCACCACACTCCCTCTCTTCTTTGTTGTGGTCATTACATCTCCTCTCTTCTTTGTTGTGGTCATTACATCTCCTCTCTTCTTTGTTGTGGTCATTACATCACTACACTCCCTCTCTTCTTTGTTGTGGTCATTACATCACCACACTTCCTCTCTTCTTTGTTGTGGTCATTACATCACCACACTCCCTCTCTTCTTTGTTGTGGTCATTACATCACCACACTTCCTCTCTTCTTTGTTGTGGTCATTACATCTCCTCTCTTCTTTGTTGTGATCATTACATCACCACACTCCCTCTCTTCTTTGTTGTGGTCATTACATCTCCTCTCTTCTTTGTTGTGGTCATTACATCACCACACTTCCTCTCTTCTTTGTTGTGATCATTACATCACCACACTCCCTCTCTTCTTTGTTGTGGTCATTACATCTCCTCTCTTCTTTGTTGTGGTCATTACATCACCACACTCCCTCTCTTCTTTGTTGTGGTCATTACATCACCACACTCCCTCTCTTCTTTGTTGTGGTCATTACATCACCACACTCCCTCTCTTCTTTGTTGTGGTCATTACATCACCACACTCCCTCTCTTCTTTGTTGTGGTCATTACATCACCACACTTCCTCTCTTCTTTGTTGTGGTCATTACATCACCTCTCTTCTTTGTTGTGGTCATTACATCTCCTCTCTTCTTTGTTGTGGTCATTACATCTCCTCTCTTCTTTGTTGTGGTCATTACATCTCCTCTCTTCTTTGTTGTGGTCATTACATCACTACACTCCCTCTCTTCTTTGTTGTGGTCATTACATCACTACACTCCCTCTCTTCTTTGTTGTGGTCATTACATCACCACACTCCCTCTCTTCTTTGTTGTGGTCATTACATCACCACACTTCCTCTCTTCTTTGTTGTGGTCATTACATCACCACACTTCCTCTCTTCTTTGTTGTGGTCATTACATCACCACACTTCCTCTCTTCTTTGTTGTGGTCATTACATCTCCTCTCTTCTTTGTTGTGGTCATTACATCACTACACTCCCTCTCTTCTTTGTTGTGGTCATTACATCTCCTCTCTTCTTTGTTGTGATCATTACATCACCACACTTCCTCTCTTCTTTGTTGTGATCATTACATCACCACACTCCCTCTCTTCTTTGTTGTGGTCATTACATCTCCTCTCTTCTTTGTTGTGGTCATTACATCACTACACTCCCTCTCTTCTTTGTTGTGGTCATTACATCACCACACTTCCTCTCTTCTTTGTTGTGGTCATTACATCTCCTCTCTTCTTTGTTGTGGTCATTACATCACCACACTCCCTCTCTTCTTTGTTGTGGTCATTACATCTCCTCTCTTCTTTGTTGTGGTCATTACATCACTACACTCCCTCTCTTCTTTGTTGTGGTCATTACATCTCCTCTCTTCTTTGTTGTGGTCATTACATCACCACACTCCCTCTCTTCTTTGTTGTGGTCATTACATCTCCTCTCTTCTTTGTTGTGGTCATTACATCACCACACTCCCTCTCTTCTTTGTTGTGGTCATTACATCTCCACACTCCCTCTCTTCTTTGTTGTGGTCATTACATCTCCACACTCCCTCTCTTCTTTGTTGTGGTCATTACATCACTACACTTCCTCTCTTCTTTGTTGTGGTCATTACATCTCCTCTCTTCTTTGTTGTGGTCATTACATCACCACACTCCCTCTCTTCTTTGTTGTGGTCATTACATCACCACACTCCCTCTCTTCTTTGTTGTGGTCATTACATCACCACACTCCCTCTCTTCTTTGTTGTGGTCATTACATCACCACACTCCCTCTCTTCTTTGTTGTGGTCATTACATCACCACACTCCCTCTCTTCTTTGTTGTGGTCATTACATCACTACACTCCCTCTCTTCTTTGTTGTGGTCATTACATCACCACACTTCCTCTCTTCTTTGTTGTGGTCATTACATCACCACACTTCCTCTCTTCTTTGTTGTGGTCATTACATCACCACACTTCCTCTCTTCTTTGTTGTGGTCATTACATCTCCTCTCTTCTTTGTTGTGGTCATTACATCTCCTCTCTTCTTTGATGTGGTCATTACATCTCCTCTCTTCTTTGTTGTGGTCATTACATCTCCTCTCTTCTTTGTTGTGGTCATTACATCACTACACTCCCTCTCTTCTTTGTTGTGGTCATTACATCACCACACTTCCTCTCTTCTTTGTTGTGGTCATTACATCACCACACTTCCTCTCTTCTTTGTTGTGGTCATTACATCACCACACTTCCTCTCTTCTTTGTTGTGGTCATTACATCACCACACTTCCTCTCTTCTTTGTTGTGGTCATTACATCACCACACTTCCTCTCTTCTTTGTTGTGGTCATTACATCACCACACTCCCTCTCTTCTTTGTTGTGGTCATTACATCACTACACTTCCTCTCTTCTTTGTTGTGGTCATTACATCTCCTCTCTTCTTTGTTGTGGTCATTACATCACCACACTCCCTCTCTTCTTTGTTGTGGTCATTACATCTCCTCTCTCCCTCTCTTCTTTGTTGTGGTCATTACATCACTACACTCCCTCTCTTCTTTGTTGTGGTCATTACATCACTACACTTCCTCTCTTCTTTGTTGTGGTCATTACATCACCACACTCCCTCTCTTCTTTGTTGTGATCATTACATCACCACACTCCCTCTCTTCTTTGTTGTGGTCATTACATCACCACACTTCCTCTCTTCTTTGTTGTGGTCATTACATCACCACACTCCCTCTCTTCTTTGTTGTGGTCATTACATCACCACACTTCCTCTCTTCTTTGTTGTGGTCATTACATCTCCTCTCTTCTTTGTTGTGGTCATTACATCACCACACTCCCTCTCTTCTTTGTTGTGGTCATTACATCACCACACTTCCTCTCTTCTTTGTTGTGGTCATTACATCTCCTCTCTTCTTTGTTGTGGTCATTACATCACCACACTTCCTCTCTTCTTTGTTGTGGTCATTACATCTCCTCTCTTCTTTGTTGTGATCATTACATCACCACACTTCCTCTCTTCTTTGTTGTGGTCATTACATCACCACACTCCCTCTCTTCTTTGTTGTGGTCATTACATCTCCTCTCTTCTTTGTTGTGATCATTACATCACCACACTCCCTCTCTTCTTTGTTGTGGTCATTACATCACCACACTTCCTCTCTTCTTTGTTGTGGTCATTACATCACCACACTTCCTCTCTTCTTTGTTGTGGTCATTACATCACCACACTTCCTCTCTTCTTTGTTGTGGTCATTACATCACCACACTTCCTCTCTTCTTTGTTGTGGTCATTACATCACCACACTTCCTCTCTTCTTTGTTGTGGTCATTACATCACCACACTTCCTCTCTTCTTTGTTGTGGTCATTACATCACCACACTCCCTCTCTTCTTTGTTGTGGTCATTACATCACTACACTTCCTCTCTTCTTTGTTGTGGTCATTACATCTCCTCTCTTCTTTGTTGTGGTCATTACATCACCACACTCCCTCTCTTCTTTGTTGTGGTCATTACATCTCCTCTCTCCCTCTCTTCTTTGTTGTGGTCATTACATCACTACACTCCCTCTCTTCTTTGTTGTGGTCATTACATCACTACACTTCCTCTCTTCTTTGTTGTGGTCATTACATCACTACACTTCCTCTCTTCTTTGTTGTGGTCATTACATCACTACACTTCCTCTCTTCTTTGTTGTGGTCATTACATCACCACACTTCCTCTCTTCTTTGTTGTGGTCATTACATCACTACACTTCCTCTCTTCTTTGTTGTGGTCATTACATCACCACACTTCCTCTCTTCTTTGTTGTGGTCATTACATCTCCACACTCCCTCTCTTCTTTGTTGTGGTCATTACATCACTACACTCCCTCTCTTCTTTGTTGTGGTCATTACATCACCACACTCCCTCTCTTCTTTGTTGTGGTCATTACATCACTACACTCCCTCTCTTCTTTGTTGTGGTCATTACATCACCACACTCCCTCTCTTCTTTGTTGTGGTCATTACATCACTACACTCCCTCTCTTCTTTGTTGTGATCATTACATCACTACACTCCCTCTCTTCTTTGTTGTGGTCATTACATCACCACACTTCCTCTCTTCTTTGTTGTGGTCATTACATCTCCTCTCTTCTTTGTTGTGGTCATTACATCACTACACTCCCTCTCTTCTTTGTTGTGATCATTACATCACTACACTTCCTCTCTTCTTTGTTGTGGTCATTACATCACTACACTCCCTCTCTTCTTTGTTGTGGTCATTACATCACTACACTCCCTCTCTTCTTTGTTGTGGTCATTACATCTCCTCTCTTCTTTGTTGTGGTCATTACATCTCCTCTCTTCTTTGTTGTGATCATTACATCACCTCTCTTCTTTGTTGTGGTCATTACATCTCCTCTCTTCTTTGTTGTGGTCATTACATCACCACACTCCCTCTCTTCTTTGTTGTGGTCATTACATCTCCTCTCTTCTTTGTTGTGGTCATTACATCACCACACTCCCTCTCTTCTTTGTTGTGGTCATTACATCACCACACTCCCTCTCTTCTTTGTTGTGGTCATTACATCTCCTCTCTTCTTTGTTGTGATCATTACATCACCACACTCCCTCTCTTCTTTGTTGTGGTCATTACATCTCCTCTCTTCTTTGTTGTGGTCATTACATCACCACACTCCCTCTCTTCTTTGTTGTGGTCATTACATCTCCTCTCTTCTTTGTTGTGGTCATTACATCTCCTCTCTTCTTTGTTGTGGTCATTACATCTCCTCTCTTCTTTGTTGTGGTCATTACATCTCCTCTCTTCTTTGTTGTGGTCATTACATCTCCTCTCTTCTTTGTTGTGGTCATTACATCTCCTCTCTTCTTTGTTGTGGTCATTACATCACCACACTCCCTCTCTTCTTTGTTGTGGTCATTACATCTCCACACTCCCTCTCTTCTTTGTTGTGGTCATTACACTTCCTCTCTTCTTTGTTGTGGTCATTACATCTCCTCTCTTCTTTGTTGTGGTCATTACATCACTACACTTCCTCTCTTCTTTGTTGTGGTCATTACACTTCCTCTCTTCTTTGTTGTGGTCATTACATCTCCTCTCTTCTTTGTTGTGGTCATTACATCTCCTCTCTTCTTTGTTGTGGTCATTACATCACTACACTTCCTCTCTTCTTTGTTGTGGTCATTACATCACTACACTTCCTCTCTTCTTTGTTGTGGTCATTACATCACCACACTTCCTCTCTTGCTATTGGTCCTCTTTGTAAGTCACCTTGATTTTGCACCAGTGTGTTTGATCAGTTTCTTTATGAAAATATTTAGCAAACTCCATGACAGTAGCTAAAGCAAGGGACTATAGCAGCAGACAAATGCATGCTGGGCTGGGCAGGCCCTGAGCTCCTGAAGTGAGCGCTACTGGAGCACTGTTGAAGCTAAATTGGAGCGGGCTAAAAGGCCAACACTCCAGCCTTTGGGAATCTCGCTCCAGGCTCCAGTTAAATTGGGCACGCTCAGCTCCCCTCCACTCACATACTCTGGTCCTGCTCCATAGCCCAGAGGACAAACAAGGGATGTCTCTGTAGTGCTATGCCATTACTCATAAACAGTACCAGTCATACGTTTTAGACACCTACTCATTCAAGGGTTTTTCTTTATTTTTACTATTTTCTACATTGTAGAATAAGACATCAAACCTTTGACTGGTATTGTAGATAATAAGCTGTTACAGACATAGTAGAAATGAAGAAAAACCCTTGAAGGAGTAGGTGTTTCTAAACCTTTGACTGGTACTGTAGATAATAACCTGTTACAGACATAGTAAAAATGAAGAAAAACCCTTGAAGGAGTAGGTGTTTCTAAACCTTTGACTGGTACTGTAGATAATAACCTGTTACAGACATAGTAAAAATGAAGAAAAACCCTTGAAGGAGTAGGTGTTTCTAAACCTTTGACTGGTACTGTAGATAATAACCTGTTACAGACATAGTAAAAATGAAGAAAAACCCTTGAAGGAGTAGGTGTTTCTAAACCTTTGACTGGTATTGTAGATAATAACCTGTTACAGACATAGTAGCTTATTTAGTCTGTTGGTTGTATTTGTTAGTTTGTGTCGTTTCACAGTTTAGTTTTGTTATGACTTCAAAAAGGTCAACTGGATTTTGTTTCTTTGAGAATAAAAAAAACAAGCATTTATGTTACTCTGAGCACTCATCCTTTATACTGGAACCGAGAGAGAGAAATAGAGGGGGGCGGGGGGGGGGGAGAAGTGATAGAGAGAACTGTGAGGAAGGGAGAGAGAGAGAGAGAGAGAGAGAGAGGGGGAGAAGTGATAGAGAGAACTGTGAGGAAGGGAGAGAGAGAGAGAGAGAGAGATAGGGTGAGAAGTGATAGAGAGAACTGAGGAAGGGAGAGAGAGAGAGAGATAGGGGGAGAAGTGATAGAGAGAACTGAGGAAGGGAGAGAGAGAGTGGGAGAAGTGATAGAGAGAACTGTGAGGAAGGGAGAGAAAGAGAGAGAGAGAAAGAGAGGGAGAGAAGTGATAGAGAGAACTGGGAGGAAGGGAGAGAGAGAGAGAGAGAGAAAGAGAGGGGGGAGAAGTGATAGAGAGAACTGTGAGGAAGGGAGAGAGAGAGAGATAGGGGGGAGAAGTGATAGAGAGAACTGAGGAAGGGAGAGAGAGAGAGAGAGATAGGGGGGAGAAGTGATAGAGAGAACTGTGAGGAAGTGAGAGAGAGAGAGAGAGAGATAGGGGGGAGAAGTGATAGAGAGAACTGACGAAGGGAGAGAGAGAGAGAGAGAAAGAAAGTGGGGGAAGTGATAGAGAGAACTGTGAGGAAGGGAGAGAGAGAGAGAGAGAGAGAGAGAGAAATAGGGGGGGGGGTGATAGAGAGAACTGTGAGGAAGGGATAGAGAGAGAGAAAGAGAGGGGGGAGAAGAGATAGAGAGAACTGTGAGGAAGGGAGAGAGAGAGAAAGAGAGGGGGGAGAAGTGATAGAGAGAACTGTGAGGAAGGGAGAGAGAGAGAGAGAGAAAGAGAGGGGGGAGAAGTGATAGAGAGAACTGTGAGGAAGGGAGAGAGAGAGAGAGAGAGAGAGAGATATGGGGAGAAGTGATAGAGAGAACTGGGAGGAAGGGAGAGAGAGAGAGAGATAGGGGGGAGAAGTGATAGAGAGAACTGTGAGGAAGGGAGAGAAAGAGAGAGAGAGAAAGAGAGGGGGGAGAAGTGATAGAGAGAACTGGGAGGAAGGGAGAGAGAGAGAGAGAGAGAAAGAGAGAGGGGGAGAAGTGATAGAGAGAACTGTGAGGAAGGGGGAGAGAGGCATTTAATAATGCAGGTGGCAGATATAATTAGTTGTTCGTTGGGTGGATTTGCATGTTTTCATAAAAGGGAAGTTGGTGTGAGGGAGGGAGTGTGTCAGCAAAGACCAGTGTCTGTGTAGATATTGTGGGTTCTCACAAAATAAGCGGTAGTTAATACAGTAACTGCCAAATGAAACATCTGTTACGGTAACTTTCTTTAAAATAATTAACATAACGTAATTAACTTTTTATTTTATTTACAGTGAATTGTGTACCCCTCACCTCTCTATCTCTTTAAATCTTTCTAGCTGCCCCAACCCACTCTCCCATTCCACCCCCTGTTCCTCCTCTCTCTTTCCCTCCCTCTCACCCTCCCCCCACACCCCTCGACTCTCTGTCTATGGGGACAGTCCCAGCCCTGACTGGCTGTCTGTACAGTACAGAGGAGAGGAGAGGAGAGGAAGGAGGAAGTGTTGTGGTGTAGTATAGCGGGTGTGGTGTGGTGTAATGATGACACTACAGTGAGTAACATCAGTATAGAGGTGTCTAGTGGGGTTCTGTTCCCACTCAAACCTCTGTAGGGCCTATTGTTAGACCCAACAAACACCTCTGTACATATAGGAAAGAATGAACGGAGGCTGCACAGCAAAACATATCACCGCATATACAAAAGCCAATACTGCAGTGTGACATCATATTTCAGCGCCGTAGCATCAACCAAAAGCATTTGCACCTTCCATTTTTTCTATTGCTATGTGATTATCTGTATAATGCTTCAACTGAACCTGAACATGCTGACTCCCAGTCATTAAACCTAATCATCTGCTCTCTCTCTCTCTCTCTCTCTCTCTCTCTCTCGTCTTTCTCTCTCTTTGTCTTTCTCTCTCTTTGTCTTTCTCTCTCTCTCTCTGTCTCTCTCTCTGTCTCTCTTTCTGTCTCTCCCTCCCTCTCTCTTTCTGTCTCTCTGTCTCTCTCTTGCTCTGTCTCTCTCTTTCTGTCTCTCCCTCCCTCTCTCTTGCTCTGTCTCTCTGTCTCTCTCTTGCTCTGTCTCTCTCTCTCTGTCTCTCTCTTGCCCTCTCTCTCTCTCTCTCTCTCTCGGTTTCTCCCTCTGTATTTCTCTATATTTCTCTGTCTTTCTCTCTCTCTCTCTCTCTCTCTCTCTCTCTCTGTCTCTCTCGCTCTGTCTCTCTCTCGTCTTTCTCTCTCTTTGTCTTTCTCTCTCTTTGTCTTTCTCTCTCTCTCTCTCTCTCTCTGTCTCTCTCTCTGTCTCTCTTTCTGTCTCTCTCTCCCTCTCTCTTTCTGTCTCTCTGTCTCTCTCTTGCTCTGTCTCTCTCTCTCTGTCTCTCTCTTGCCCTCTCTCTCTCTCTCTCTCTCTCTCGGTTTCTCCCTCTGTATTTCTCTATATTTCTCTGTCTTTCTCTCTCTCTCTCTCTTTCTCTCTCTCTCTCTCTCTGTCTCTCTCGCTCTGTCTCTCTCTCTCTGTCTCTCTCTTGCCCCCTCTCTCTCTCTCTCTCTCTCGGTTTCTCCCTCTGTATTTCTCTGTATTTCTCTGTCTTTCTCTTGCCCTCTCTCTCTCTCTCTCTCGGTTTCTCCCTCTGTATTTCTCTGTATTTCTCTGTCTCACTCTTGCTCTCTCTCTCTCTCTCTCTCTCTCTCTCTGTCTCTCTCTCTGCCTCTCTGTCTCTCTCTTGCCCTCTCTCTCTCTCTCTCTCTCTCTCTCGGTTTCTCCCTCTGTAATTCTCTATATTTCTCTGTCTTTCTCTCTCTCTCTCTCTCTCTCTCTCTCTCTCTGTCTCTCTCGCTCTGTCTCTCTCTCTCTGTCTCTCTCTTGCCCTCTCTCTCTCTCTCGGTTTCTCCCTCTGTATTTCTCTGTATTTCTCTGTCTTTCTCTTGCGCTCTCTCTCTCTCTCTCTCTGTCTCTCTCTTGCTCGCTCTCTCTCTCTCTCTCTCTCTCTCTCTCTCTCTCTCTCTCTCTCTCTCTCTATGTCTCTCTCTCTGTCTCTCTCTCTCGTTCTCATAGAAATCAGGATGTCAAAGCCAGTAGAGGTTGAGAACACAGGGGCTGACTCTCCAATGGAGAGCACAGGTATTTTTCTATGTGTGTGTGTGTGTGTGTGTGCGTGTGTGTGCGTGCGTGTTTGTGTGTGCGTGTGTGTGCGTGCGTGTTAGCGTGTGTGTACATACCTGCATGTGTTCGTGTGTGTGCATGTGTGTCTGCGTTTGTGCATGCACACGCGTGTGTGTGATTAATTTCTAATTGCTTCCTATGCCCCCCACACAGATTCAGAGCGGAATGGTCCTGATAAAAACCATCAGGTTTGTGTCCGCTTGGTGCTTCACCTTCATTTCAGTACTGATCTCGCTGGTAATATACTGTGCACCTCTTGACTTTTTCCACATTTTGTTATGTTAAAGCCTTATTCTAAAATTGCTCAAATTCGTTTTTTTCTACACACAATACCCCATAATGACAAAGCAAAAACTGTTTTTTAGAAATGTTTGCAAATGTATTAAAAATAAATGACTGAAATATCAGACACTTTACTCAGTACTTTGTGCTCAGTGCTGCAGAGATGGTTGTCCTTCTGGAAGGTTCTCCCATCTCCACAGAGGAACTCTGGAGCTCTGTCAGATTGTGTAGATTGATGAGGAAAAAAGTACATTTGATAGATTTTAGAATTAGGCTGTAATGTAACAAAATGTGGAAAAGGTCAAGGGGTCTGAATACTTTCCGAATGCAATGTACCTCTAGGAAACATAATAATTAGTTAGTCAATTTCAATGGTGACAATCATGATCTGAATAACACACACATTAGGTCTGAAAAGTAAAGATGACTGACAACAAGTAGCCTAATACCAAGACACAAGCATCAACACAGCAATGTGTTTCCCAAATCTGGTCCTGGAGACCCCAGGAGAGGCACATTTCTGTTTTTACCCAAAATACACCTGATTCCACTGGATGATGAGTTACTGAGTGGAATGTTGTGTGTTTGGGTCCCCAGGACAGGATTGGAAAACACTGCAGTCATATATTCTTTTTTTATGATCATTTATGTTTATGTTTCTCTGTACTGATGGTTTCTGTCTTTTTAACAGCTTCAGCAGATGAAAATCAGTCCCTTTCACCTTTCTCCAACCCTCAGCAGCAACAAGGTGTGTGTGTGTGTGTGTGTGTGTGTGTGTGTGTGTGTGTGTGTGTGTGTGTGTGTGTGTGTGTGTGTGTGTGTTTTGTGTGCCACGTTTGCATACAGATTGACAGGTATGCAAAACAGTCAGACTAGCCAGTTTGGACATGCCCATTCCAGGAAGAAGGGATGACTATCCCTCGTTTCTAAAGAAAAGAAAGGCACCTTCCTGTTTGGCATTCAGGTTACCACAGCAGACAGAGCAGAACAGTCAGCTTCATTTAACTGTATCCCTCGTTCTCTCTCCTCCTCTCAGAATAAGATGGAAGAGTGTGGTGAGATGTCCCCGGGCCCTCCTCCCCACCACAGCCACGCCCCCTCACAGACGCCCCTCCCACACACACAGCTCATGCTGACCAGCTCCCAACTGGCAGGGGTAAGACAAGGAGGAAGAGGCTTAGCAAACAAAACACATTGATGCACACTCACAAAAACACAGACACATGCTTATGGTCTGGCTTGAGTTCACTGCTTTTTACCTTCTTCCTTTTCTCTGCTCTTTCACATACCCTCTGCACCTCCCTCCCTCCCTCCCTCCCTCCCTCCCTCCCTCCCTCCCTCCCTCCCCCCATCCCTCCCTTTCTTTCTCTCTGTCCCTCTCTTGCTCTCTTTCTCTGTGTCTCTCTCTCGCTCGGTGTCTCTTTCTCAGTTGACGGCTCTCTTGCCAGCTCAGCAGCAGTTGTTACTGCAGCAGGCTCAGGCTCAGCTTCTAGCTGCAGCTATGCAGCAGTCTGTTCAGCAGTCCAACGCAGCTCACGCAGCTCACGCAGCCCACGCAGCCGCCCAAGCCAATCAGCAAGCTCAGGCAGCCGCAGCAGCCAATCAACATTCCCAGCAGCAGCAGACGGGACAGACAGGGCAGCAGGGCCAATCACAGCCACAGGGACAGAGCACACAGGAACAGACAGGTCAACCTGTCCCTGTCCCGCCCACTCATCCCCAGCTCACCCTCTCTCAGCCAATTCAGCTCACCGCCCAGGTACTGGCAACCAATCACAAGGCACATCCTGGCTGGGAAGAGGTGGGGAAGGGTCTTGATTCAGGAGACAGTCTGGGATCCTCTGTTTTTATTGATCTTTTTCTTTATTGCTTGTGTTGCTCTGCTGTTCTTTCAGTCTTTTCTCTTGGCCTCTATATGAAGGAGTTGTTTTAATTTCTTTTCTGTACATTTGTGTTCTCTCCATCTCTGACCCCTCTGTTCTCTCCATCTCTGACCCCTCTGTTCTCTCCATCTCTGACCCCTCTGTTCTCTCCATCTCTGACCCCTCTGTTCTCTCCATCTCTGACCCCTCTGTTCTCTCCATCTCTGACCCCTCTGTTCTCTCCATCTCAGGACCCCTCTGTTCTCTCCATCTCTGACCCCTCTGTTCTCTCCATCTCTGACCCCTCTGTTCTGTCCATCTCTGACCCCTCTGTTCTCTCCATCTCTGACCCCTCTGTTCTCTCCATCTCTGACCCCTCTGTTCTCTCCATCTCTGACCCCTCTGTTCTCTCCATCTCTGACCCCTCTGTTCTCTCCATCTCTGACCCCTCTGTTCTCTCCATCTCTGACCCCTCTGTTCTCTCCATCTCTGACCCCTCTGTTCTCTCCATCTCTGACCCCTCTGTTCTCTCCATCTCAGGACCCCTCTGTTCTCTCCATCTCTGACCCCTCTGTTCTCTCCATCTCTGACCCCTCTGTTCTGTCCATCTCTGACCCCTCTGTTCTCTCCATCTCTGACCCCTCTGTTCTCTCCATCTCTGACCCCTCTGTTCTCTCCATCTCTGACCCCTCTGTTCTCTCCATCTCTGACCCCTCTGTTCTCTCCATCTCTGACCCCTCTGTTCTCTCCATCTCAGGACCCCTCTGTTCTCTCCATCTCTGACCCCTCTGTTCTCTCCATCTCTGACCCCTCTGTTCTCTCCATCTCTGACCCCTCTGTTCTCTCCATCTCTGACCCCTCTGTTCTCTCCATCTCTGACCCCTCTGTTCTCTCCATTTCTGACCCCTCTGTTCTCTCCATCTCTGACCCCTCTGTTCTCTCCATCTCTGACCCCTCTGTTCTCTCCATTTCTGACCCCTCTGTTCTCTCCATCTCTGACCCCTCTGTTCTCTCCATCTCTGACCCCTCTGTTCTCTCCATATCCGACCCCTCTGTTCTCTCCATCTCTGACCCCTCTGTTCTCTCCATCTCAGGACCCCTCTGTTCTCTCCATCTCTGACCCCTCTCTTCTCTCCATCTCTGACCCCTTTGTTCTCTCCATCTCTGACCCCTCTGTTCTCTCCATCTCTGACCCCTCTGTTCTCTCCATCTCTGACCCCTCTGTTCTCTCCATCTCTGACCCCTCTGTTCTCTCCATCTCTGACCCCTCTGTTCTCTCCATTTCTGACCCCTCTGTTCTCTCCATCTCTGACCCCTCTGTTCTCTCCATCTCTGACCCCTCTGTTCTCTCCATCTCTGACCCCTCTGTTCTCTCCATCTCAGGACCCCTCTGTTCTCTCCATCTCTGACCCCTCTCTTCTCTCCATCTCTGACCCCTTTGTTCTCTCCATCTCTGACCCCTCTGTTCTCTCCATCTGTGACCCCTCTGTTCTCTCCATCTCTGACCCCTCTGTTCTCTCAATCTCTGACCCCTCTGTTCTCTCCATCTCTGACCCCTATGTTCTCTCCATCTCTGATCTCTGTTCTGTCCTCCTGTCTCCCTGCAGGACATCCAGCAGTTGTTGCAGCTGCAGCAGTTGGTTCTGGTGCCAGGTCACCACCTGCAGTCTCCTCAATTCCTCCTCCAACAGCACCAAGGGCAGCAAGGTGGGCTGCTCGCACCAGTCACTACCACCGGTTTCTGTTCTATTGGGACAGTGCCCTGAAGATGGGCTGTAGATGTTCCAACTATCAACAAACAGATTTCATTTATTTATAAGTGCCAACTGTTGACAACCATTAACAGGTTCTTCAACTGTCTAATACTAGAATGCCTATTGGATTCTCTGATCGACCATGGAGCTTTGTGGAATATTACGTGTGTTGTTTGTTCACATAACTGATCATAGGCCTACTGATTCCCTCACTTCTTCACTCCTCAGGACTACTATCAACACCAAATCTGATTCAGCTACCTCAGCAAAACCAAGGGAGCCTCCTGTCCGCTCCCAGGCTGGGGCTCCAAGCACAGGTAGGCCCACTTAGGAAACACCCAGGCTTTGAGAGAGGCTACAGGCCCGGCTCTTTCCAACAAACATCTCTTCTCATCATTCTGTCATATCCAGTAAACGCCTCTCTTCTGCTATATAATTCTCGCTCTCTCTTGCTCTTCCACTTTCTTTTTCCTCCTCCTCCCCCTCTACCCCTGTAGAGAGACAAGGCTATGGAGGGCAGTGGGGTCATGACCTCTGTGTCCTCTGTGACCTCTCACCCCGAGGAGCCCAGTGACCTTGAGGAACTGGAGGTGTTCGCCCGCACCTTCAAACAGAGACGCATCAAACTGGGCTTTACACAGGTACGCCTTTCTGTGTGTGTGTGTGTGTGTGTGTGTGTGTGTGTGTGTGTGTGTGTGTGTGTGTGTGTGTGTGTGTGTGTGTGTGTGTGTGTGTGTATGTGTGTATGTTAACTCTCTATTTTTCCTCCTCCCTCGCTCTCTCAGGGTGACGTGGGAATGGCCATGGGGAAGCTATATGGTAATGATTTCAGCCAGACCACCATCTCTCGCTTCGAGGCCCTCAACCTGAGCTTTAAGAACATGTGCAAACTCAAACCACTACTGGAGAAGTGGCTCAATGATGCAGGTGAGAGGGGAGGGTGGGGAATGAGAGAGAGGACGGGAGGGTGGGAGTAGGGAGGGGCCGGGAGAGAGGAGAGCGAGGACGGGAGAGGAGGAGAGAGGAGGTGAGGGTGGGGGATGAGAGAGAGGACGGGAGGGTGGGAGTAGGGAGGGGCCGGGAGAGAGGAGAGCGAGGACGGGAGAGGAGGAGAGAGGAGGTGAGGGTGGGGGATGAGAGAGAGGACGGGAGGGTGGGAGTAGGGAGGGGCCGGGAGAGAGGAGAGCGAGGACGGGAGAGGAGGAGAGAGGAGGTGAGGGAATTGGTGAAGGAGAAAGGTGTATGACACTTTGAATCAATCAATAAATCAGTTGATTAATTAACCAATCCCCAAGTTGCATTCATCTGTAGAATGAATGTAACTTTATTTGTAAAAAAAACTGCAACTCTTTTTATTGGCATTTCCTTTCACAGTTATAGTAAACAATGGTTGAAATACAGTACATTGCACATATGGTTTTATACATTCGATATACCATGGAAACATGCTTTTTGAATGAGGTAGGAATGTATACGCCCATACGAAAATATAAAAGACTTAAGTAATACATTCATAACAAAACATTAGAAACAACAAACATGGCTCGTCTTCAAAATGAATAGAACAATTATAATAATAAGACTAATAATAATAATAAGACTAATAAGGCTAATATTAAACACTCACAAAGGTAGATCAATTAAATACAAAGCTAGTGTCTCTACATAGGTAAAGAAAGGTTGCCACATTCTGTAGAATTTGTCAGAAGAAGGGTATATTTTATCTTCTCCAATTTACTAAAGCGTAAGAGATCTTTAAGCCACACAAAATGAGGAGGAGAGGACGACTTCCACAGAAGTAAAATCAACCTTCTTGCCAACAAAGGCTACAAAGTCAGATGTGTGTTTTGGTAGTGTTATAGTATCAGGTATAACCCCAAATAATGATGTCATGGCAGTGGTTTCAAAAGGTACCTGTAATACTTTAGATATGCTATCGAAGATGGCAGACCAATAGTTATGTAGGGAAGACCAAAACATACGTATTAATGAAGCAGGAGCTTGCCGACACCTGTCGCAAACAGGGTGGACATCAGATGTTAGAAAGCCTGAGTTTAGTCCAGTGAGTGTGGTGGAGGATTTTGCATTGGATCAAACCATGTTTGGCACAAATAGAAGAGAAGTGGACATGGTGCAGAATACCTTCCCATGTGTCATCAGTCAACTCTGTATACCCTGATGAAGACAGCTTATCTGTGGACACGTTGGTTATTAGGTTATTACATTATTGCATCTGAGCTCCTGGAGTGTACGGCTCTCCTTTTATTTTTCAGGTGTTCTACTCCTCTAGCCAGCACCTCGCCTAAACACGTGTGTGTTTCTTTCGCCTCTAGATTCATCAGTAAACTCATCACCTAGATCCTGTCCCCATATAGTTTTAATAGCTGCAAACGAAGGATTGTGAAGAGAGGAAATTTGATCATAGCTATAAGAAATAATACCTTTTACTGTTGGGGATGGTGGGATAAATGCATCAGTTGGTGGGTCACATCAAGACTGAGGAATTGAGAGGTCATGTCACGGACAAAGCTGCGCACTTGTAGATATCTAAAGAAATGACTATTCGGAAGGTGGAATTTAGCTGAGAGTTGTTGGTACGATGCAAACGTGCCGTCAATAACGTTATTTCTGAGTAGAGGGGCCCTTGCAAACCAAAGTGACTTCTAAACTGGTTCCAGATCTTGAGAGTGGTTTTAAATAAAATGTTTTAGGTATAACTTGATGTAGCAGAATGGATAGGTGAATGTGCCAAAGCAGAATGGATAGGTGAATGTGCCACTGCAGAATGGATAGGTGAATGTGCCACTGCAGAATGGATAGGTGAATGTGCCAAAGCAGAATGGATAGGTGAATGTGCCATAGCAGAATGGATAGGTGAATGTGCCAAAGCAGAATGGATAGGTGAATGTGCCACTGCAGAATGGATAGGTGAATGTGCCATAGCAGAATGGATAGGTGAATGTGCCAAAGCAGAATGGATAGGTGAATGTGCCATAGCAGAATGGATAGGTGAATGTGCCAAAGCAGAATGGATAGGTGAATGTGCCAAAGCAGAATGGATAGGTGAATGTGCCAAAGCAGAATGGATAGGTGAATGTGCCAAAGCAGAATGGATAGGTGAATGTGCCAAAGCAGAATGGATAGGTGAATGTGCCAACGCAGAATGGATAGGTGAATGTGCCAAAGCAGAATGGATAGGTGAATGTGCCAAAGCAGAATGGATAGGTGAATGTGCCACTGCAGAATGGATAGGTGAATGTGCCAAAGCAGAATGGATAGGTGAATGTGCCACTGCAGAATGGATAGGTGAATGTGCCATAGCAGAATGGATAGGTGAATGTGCCAAAGCAGAATGGATAGGTGAATGTGCCAAAGCAGAATGGATAGGTGAATGTGCCAAAGCAGAATGGATAGGTGAATGTGCCAAAGCAGAATGGATAGGTGAATGTGCCAAAGCAGAATGGATAGGTGAATGTGCCAAAGCAGAATGGATAGGTGAATGTGCCAAAGCAGAATGGATAGGTGAATGTGCCAAAGCAGAATGGATAGGTGAATGTGCCATAGCAGCCAGTGAGGATGGCATACATGAGGAAGATTCTATCTTCAACCATGATGGAATGATATGTTGGGTATCTGCACAGATCCAGTACTGAATTACACGGAAGTTCCAGATGAAGTGTGAGATAATCCCATGTAGTTTGCAGAAAAATGTTTGGAAATAAAAATAGGTTCACATTGAAAGAGGTAGGAGATTTAGGAAGAGTATTAATTTTAACCAAATTAATTTGACCAGCCAATGATAGGTGGAGTAGTGGCCATTGTTCAAAATGTTTCTCTACCAGAGTAAGGAGGAGTAAAGTTAGCCTTTAAAAAGGAAACCAAATTTGTCTATGACATGTACCCCCAAGTATGTACATTTGTTGAGAACTACTCTGAATGAAAATGTGTGTAATGGGTAGTTACGAGCTGCCGCGTTTAAATGGAAAAGCTTGCTCTTATTCAGATTTAACTTGTAACCAGAGACTGGGCAAAATGCATGAAGAACAGATAGCGCAATGGGTAAGGATACATCGGGGTCTGAGATATAGAGAAGCAAGTCATCAGCATAAAGTTAAACCCTTCGTTTGATGTTGCCTCTGAACACTCTCGTTACATGTGTGTTGGATCTGAATGAATGTAACCTTGAGTTAATGAAGTTATATCTGTAGAATGAGGATACCAGTTTGTGTGATTTTAAATCATCCCACTAATCAATCTCTCTGTTTGACAGAGACCATGTCCACAGACAGTACTATGCCCAGCCCCAGCTCTCTGTCCTCTTCCTCAATGGGCTTCGAGGGCCTGCCGGGCCGACGCAGGAAGAAAAGAACCAGCATCGAGACTAACGTCCGCGTGGCCCTGGAGAGAGCCTTCATCACGGTGAGAGACATGACAAATTGTTGTGGAAATTCTACACATGGACAATCAGCGCGCTGGAGAGGTTCCAACCAACTCAATGCACCAAGTACACATGTCAATCAGGAGCTCCACCCAGGGCAGCCCCGTTAGTTCTCTTATATACAGACAAATTAAATTAGCATATTTTGCTTATTCATCATTCATAATTAATTCATCATTAAATTGCAGATACTGATACTGAGGATTTGTTCAGTCACTTGCATGAACACAGAAATTGGTTATCAGAAAAGCACAAACATAAAAATGTCCATCACATTCCCTCCTCTTGTCACTTGTGTGATAATAATCATTAAATGTTAAGGTAAGCATTTGATTTTAGCTTCTATATCATATTTCTATTAAAGTCAGGGAAATCAACACATAAAACCAGACATTTCATCATTTCAAACCCTTCATTCTGGGTTGTACAATCATTCTGGGTTATACAATCATTGTGGGTTGTACAATCATTGTGGGTTGTACAATCATTGTGGGTTGTACAATCATTGTGGGTTGTACGTGTAAAATCATTGCAGTGGAATGTTTTAACTTAAGGCCTTCGCTTCATACAGTTACACATATGCTTCACTGCACAATTTCATTCATGGATTCTGGCAAAGAGATTTCAGCTGGAGCTTTTGTCGCAGGTGGCATGACAGATCAGTATCTCAATGCATTTCTAGTCTAAATTACTATATATTTCGCATTGTGCAGACCTCCACAATCATACCTGATACCCCAAATAAACTATTTTGGATAAGCCTAAATAAATTACGGGCAGGGTTGACCACTACCCTCCCTCCCGGCACTCATTCTTCTGTTGTTTCGGTTCGTCAATTCCAATGGCACATGTTGAAAGTGGATGGCCCTTGATAATGTCTCTCACCTGAGCCGCCACTGTCCTTCACAGTCCATTATGTCTTGTCCATTTTCCGACCAGTACACCGGCAGCATGAGAGAGGTCTGGCTGAGATCTCTCTCCATGCTCACTCCACATGGACTCATGTTTCACTCCTAAGAGAAAAGGCAGTTGATAGCTTTGACTGGATGCTGTGTACAGGTTGCTGGCTCAGACTCAGGTCTCACGGTAGAAGTGGTGAAGGACCATATTGAAGCCATTGTCCACATTACTTCAACCGGTTAGAGGGGGTGAGGTTCACACTGTTCTCAGCCAAATTATCTATTCCATGTATCTAGATACCATCTGTCACCATCACCATAACCTCGAGAGAGGACAGAGCAGAGCAACAGTTTAGTTTAGGGCATTTCTGATTCTGGAAATCCATACAAATTATTCACTGTATGACAAATGGTAAATTTGCACATTTACTAAAGGGCCCCAGGGGACTGGTAATTCCCCCTTGGACACATGACTGGTTCATCGTGATTCATGCGTCCAAAAAAACAACAACAACACGGCCTGTTAAATCAAAATAACAAATCAAATTAGAATTACAACTCTTGATAACTCCATCTTGACCCTGCTGGTCATTTATGAATATTTGAACATCTTGGCCATGTTCTGTTATAATCTCCACCCGGCACAGCCAGAAGAGGACTGGCCACCCCTCATAGCCTGGTTCCTCTCTAGGTTTCTTCCTAGGTTCTGGCCTTCCTAGGGAGTTTTTCCTAGCCACCGTGCTTCTACACCTGCATTGCTTGCTGTTTGGGGTTTTAGGCTGGGTTTCTGTACAGCACTTTGAGATATCAGCTGATGTAAGAAGGGTTATATAAATCAATTTGATTTGATTTTGAAGTAGATTCAAGGCCATTTTGTTTGTTTTTTACCACATACACACAACCCACCTTGATAAGACATGTACTGAAAAACCCTATGTAAACCTGATACACAAAATGTTTGAAATAACTAATCACCCTCACTAGAAAGACTAGAGACATTGGGTGAGATTTAAATGTGCTATGTCAACACAAATAATTAGAAGAAGTTTATAATTTATCAATAGTCTTATGTGTGATTCGGAACAAGAGAAGGAGAAAGAGAGAGAGAGCGCTGCCCCTGAATGAGGGACACCTCACCTTTTACCATTACCTTATGTGTCACGTATTAACAAGGTGGGTGGAATCAGGCGCAGAGAGCAGGTGCAGTGAGTCGAATGTTTATTCTCCGGAACCAAACACGGTCAACCCAAAATACAGGGTGAAATAATCCAACACAGGATTAAATGTATCGGAGCAAATAACACAATACGTATTCACGAAAACACATGAAACCAAAACAATCCCGCACGAAACAAGGGCGGGACAACCTACTACATATAAGGACGTCAATAAACTAAAATACACACAGGTGAAACTAATAAGACAAAACCAACAGACAAACGAAAAAGGGATCGATGGTGGCTAGTAGGACGGTGACGACGACCGCCGAGCACCGCCCGAACAGGCAGGGGAGCCAACTTCGGCAGAAGTCATGACAGTACCCCCCCCCCGACGCGCGGCCCCCGCAGCGCGCCGCCACCGTCCTCGAGGACGACCCGGAGGACGAGGTGCTGGGCGATCCGGGTGGAGGCGGTGGAAATCTCTCAGGAGAGAAGGGTCCAAAATGTCCCTCACCGGAACCCAGCATCTCTCCTCCGGACCGTACCCCTCCCAGTCCACGAGGTACTGTAGGCCCCCCACCCGGCGTCTCGAATCCAGAATGCCCCGAACTGTGTACGCCGGGGACCCCTCGATGTCCAGGGGGGGCGGAGGGACCTCAGGCACCTCACCTTCTTGCAGGGGACCAGCCACCACCGGCCTGAGGAGAGACACATGAAACGAGGGGTTAATACGGTAATACCTAGGAAGTTGTAACCTGTAACACACCTCGTTTATTCTCCTCAGGACTTTGAACGGCCCCACACACTGCGGCCCCAGCTTCCGACAAGGCAGGCGGAGGGGCAGGTTCCGGGTCGAGAGCCAGACCCTGTCCCCCGGTGCAAATACGGGGGCCTCACTGCGGTGCTGGTCAGCGCTCCTCTTCTGCCGTTCGCCCGCTAACCGTAGTGAGTCCTGAACGGCTTTCCATGTGTCCTTGGAGCGCTGTACCCATTCCTCCACCGCAGGAGCCTCGGTCTGGCTCTGATGCCATGGGGCCAGGACCGGCTGGTAACCTAACACACACTCAAAAGGAGACAAGTTAGTTGAGGAGTGGCGTAGGGAGTTCTGAGCTAGTTCAGCCCAGGGAACATACCTTGCCCACTCACCAGGCCGGTCCCGGCAATAGGACCGCAGAAACCTGCCCACCTCTTGGTTTACGCGCTCCACCTGCCCATTACTCTCGGGGTGAAAACCTGAGGTTAAGCTGACCGAGACCCCCAGTCTCTCCATAAACGCCCTCCATACTCTGGACGTGAATTGGGGACCCCGATCAGAAACGATGTCCTCAGGCACCCCATAGTGCCGGAAGACATGGGTAAACAAGGCCTCAGCAGTCTGCAGGGCCGTAGGGAGACCGGGCAACGGGATGAGACGACAGGACTTAGAAAACCGATCCACAACGACCAGGATCGTAGTACTTCCCTGGGACGGGGGAAGGTCGGTAAGAAAGTCCACCGATAAGTGTGTCCACGGCCGTTGTGGAACGGGGAGGGGTTGTAATTTCCCTCTAGGCAGGTGCCGAGGAGCCTTGCTCTGAGCACACACGGAGCAGGAGGAGACATAAAATCTCACGTCTTTAGCTAGCGTGGGCCACCAGTATCTCACTCTCAGACTCCGCACTGTCCTCTCGATGCCAGGATGACCCGAGGAGGGGAGAGTATGAGCCCACCGAATCAGCTTGTCCCGGACCCCCCTCGGTACGTACTGGGTTCCTACTGGACAGTTGGGGGGGGGGCCGGCTCTGACCGTGAGGCCTCCTCTATCTCCGCGTCCACCTCCCATACCACCGGTGCCACGAGACATGACGGTGAAATGATGGGAGTTGGCTCAACGGGCCGCTCCTCGGTATCATAGAGGCGGGACAGCGCGTCGGCCTTGGTGTTTTGGGAGCCGGGCCGGTATGAGAGGGTAAACCGGAACCTGGTAAAAAACATGGCCCATCTAGCCTGACGTGGATTTAGTCTCTTCGCTGCCCGGATATACTCGAGATTACGATGGTCAGTCCAGATGAGAAAGGGGTGTTTAGCCCCCTCAAGCCAATGTCTCCACACCTTCAGAGCCTCGACTACAGCTAACAACTCCCGGTCCCCCACATCATAGTTTCGCTCCGCTGGGCTGAGCTTGCTCGAAAAGAAAGCACAAGGGCGAAGTTTGGGTGGCACGCCCGAGCGTTGGGACAGCACGGCTCCGACCCCAGCCTCGGACGCATCCACCTCCACTATGAACGCTAAAGAGGGGTCCGGATGCGCCAACACGGGCGCATTGGTGAACAGCTCCTTCAAACGAGTGAATGCTCTGCCCGCCTCTGCTGACCAGCGCAAGCGCACCGGTCCTCCCTTCAGCAGCGAGGTGATGGGACCAGCTACCTGACCAAAACCCCGGATAAACCTCCGGTAGTAATTGGCAAACCCTAAAAACCGCTGCACCTCTTTCACCGTGGTCGGAGTCGGCCAATTACGCACGGCTGTAACGCGGTCATCCTCCATCACCACCCCAGAGGTGGAAATACGATATCCCAGGAAGGAAACGGACTGTTTGAAAAACTCACATTTCTCCGCCTTGCAATACAGGTCATGCTCCAGCAGTCGCCCAAGTACCTTACGCACCAGAGACACATGCGCCGCGCGTGTGGCAGAATAGATCAAGATGTCATCGATGTACACTACCACTCCCTGCCCGAGCAGGTCTCGGAGAATCTCGTCTACGAAGGATTGGAAGACGGCTGGAGCATTCTTCAACCCGTATGGCATGACGCGGTACTCATAATGACCAGATGTAGTACTAAATGCAGTTTTCCACTCATCTCCTCCCTGGATACGCACCAGATTATACGCGCTCCTCAGGTCCAGTTTTGTGAAGAAGCGCGCCCCGTGAAATGATTCCACCGCCGTAGCGATGAGAGGTAGTGGGTAACTAAACCCCACTGTGATGGAATTTAGACCTCTATAATCAATGCACGGACGCAGACCTCATCCTTCTTCTTCACAAAAAAGAAGCTCGAGGAGACGGGTGATGCGGAGGGCCGAATGTACCCCTGTCTCAGCGATTCAGCAACGTATGTTTCCATCGCTACCGTCTCCTCCTGGGACAATGGATACACGTGACTCCTAGGAAGTGCAGCGTTCTCCAGAAGGTTTATCACGCAGTCCTCTCGACGATGAGGTGGTAATTGGGTCGCCTTCCTTTTACTGAAGGCGATAGCCAAATCGGCATATTCAGAGGGAATGCGCATGGTGGAAACTTGGTCTGGACTCTCCACCGTAGTCGCACCAACGGCAACTCCTCTACACCTACCTGAACACTCCTCTGACCACCCCTTAAGAGCCCCCTGTCGCCAGGAAATCACCGGGTTGTGTTGAGCTAACCAGGGAACCCCCAACACCACCGGAAACGCAGGTGAATCTATAAGGAACAGACTAATCTGCTCCTTATGATCCCCCTGCGTTACCATGTCCAGTGGCACCGTAGCCTCCCTAATCACTCCTGACCCTAATGGTCGGCTATCTAAGGAGTGCACGGGGAAAGGTTGGTCTACCGACACCAGGGGAATCCCTAGCCTTAACGCAAGCCCACGATCCATGAAATTCCCAGCTGCGCCTGAATCGACTAGCGCCTTATGCTGTAGAGAGGGAAAAAACCCAGGGAAAGAAGTCAAAACATACACATGACCGACAGGAGGCTCTGGGTGAGTCTGGTGCTTACTCACCTGGGGTGATCGAGCAGTGCTCCGCCTGCCCTCCCGACCCCCAGACGAGTTCCTCCAGCACCGGTCTGACGTGTGCCCTCGTCGACCACAACTGGTGCAGGAAGACACTCCTCCTCCGGTCTCCCTCGAAGCTGCCCCTCCTAACTCCATAGGGATAGGGGCAGGAGGGCTGGGAAGTGGAAACGACAGGGCCTGATCCGAACGCCCGCGGGCAGCCAGCAGATTGTCGAGACGGATAGCCAAGTCAATGAGCTCATCCAGTGTGCAGGTGGTGTCCCGACATGCCAGCTCCCTGCGGACGTCCTCCCTGAGACTGCATCTGAAATGGTCGACCAAGGCCCTGTCGTTCCATCCTGCTCCTGCGGCCAAGGTCCTGAACTCCAGAGCAAAGTCCTGTGCGCTCCTCGTCTCCTGCCGCAGGTGGAACAGCCGTTCACCCGCCGCCCGACCCTCTGGTGGATGGTCAAAAACAGCTCGGAATCGGCGGGTGAACTCTGGGTAATTATCCCTTGCCGAGTCCGGACCATTCCATACTGCGTTGGCCCACTCGAGGGCTCGCCCAGTCAAGCAGGAGACGAGGGCGCTCACGCTCTCCTCTCCAGAGGGAGCAGGACGCACGGTAGCCAGGTATAGCTCCAGTTGAAGGAGGAAACCCTGGCACCCAGCCGCCGTTCCGTCATACTCCCGTGGGAGTGTCAACCGCAGAGCCCCGGAGCCAGATGTGGTCGCAGGAACAGGAGGTGCTGGAGAAGGGGGTGCTAGCGATGATGTGGGAAGACCACTCCTCTCCCATCGATCCATCCTCTCCATCATTTGGTCCATGGCAGAACCAATCCGATGGAGCACGCTGGTGTGGTGGAGGACTCTCTCCTCCATCGATGGGAGAGGAGACGCGGCTGCTCCTGCTGATTCCATTGGTGGTGCGGGATTCTGTCACGTATTAACAAGGTGGGTGGAATCAGGCGCAGAGAGCAGGTGCAGTGAGTCGAATGTTTATTCTCCGGAACCAAACACGGTCAACCCAAAATACAGGGTGAAATAATCCAACACAGGATTAAATGTATCGGAGCAAATAACACAATACGTATTCACGAAAACACATGAAACCAAAACAATCCCGCACGAAACAAGGGCGGGACAACCTACTACATATAAGGACGTCAATAAACTAAAATACACACAGGTGAAACTAATAAGACAAAACCAACAGACAAACGAAAAAGGGATCGATGGTGGCTAGTAGGACGGTGACGACGACCGCCGAGCACCGCCCGAACAGGCAGGAGAGCCAACTTCGGCGGAAGTCGTGACATTATGGGATACAGTTAAGTTAAATAATAGTAATCACAGTGAACAGGTCAGGGTTCCATAGCCGCAGGTAGAACAGTTGAATCTGGAGCAGCAGCACGGCCAGGTGGACTGGGGACAATAAGGAGTCATCATGTCAGGTAGTCCTGAGGCATGGTCCTAGGGCTCAGGTCTTCCGAGAGAGAGAAAGAAAGAAAGAAAGAGAGAAAAAGAGAATTAGAGAGAGCATACTTCAATTCTGGACACAGTTCCACGTAATGGAAACAGATTATTGTTTTAGATGACATTACTTACTTAAATCACTGGTGCTACCCAAACTATAGAATTGATTAATAATAATTGGAAATTGTTAAAAGCGTGTCTTATTCAATTATTTATACCTCTGTCCCAAATTTCAATCAATCAGTTTATTATCCAGATTTCAATCAGCTTAACACGTCCTTTCCACACTCACACAACTTTCAAATCCACATTCACTTAGTACTATTCCCAAACACACTCAGTAATCACCCTTATTACTCCATGTGCATCTTCAACGATTCTCCTGTCGTTACTACATATATGTATCTTTCTATACATATAGAATAGCCTCATATTCGGAAATAGTACTCTCTTCTTTCATATCTCCATACAGAATCCCTATAAAACGTTATACATCTTTAGTTATTCACGTCCACACCACTTGCAACGATCACAGTGCATCAGCCCGAGAGGTACACACATCATATTCTCAAGGAAATCTCAGTGTCCGGGGGCATCAATGAATATTGTTACAGCCCTTACCCATCTCAGCTGTTACCCTCTCAAACTTTTCAATTGCTTCTCCTGTCAGTGCTCACTACCTGTAGATCGATGGGTGGTGGTGGACGTCATATGTATCTTCAATGTTCCCAGTGGTTCTCGACCACGTAGACACTTCTCTAATAAATGCCTACAGACAATTGTCAGTGGGGCCTCTCTGCCCTCACTCAAGCCTTCTCCTAAGACTAGCTTGCCGTTACTTCCTATACAAATATAACAACCGTAGATAACGTTATAGATTGAAAGATTCAGATCACAGAACTAGTTGGGGTATTCTTTCAGGCACGCACCTCTTTCACACTCTCACATCCACTTCATTCTATTATTTGACTTAAGACTAGTGGTAGCCTCCTCCATTTAGATCTTTAGTTTTATTGGTTTTATTAGTATTTTTTCTATTTTTATACAAATTCATTTAAATGTACTTCCTGAAATCAGAAGACGCGTCCCTCAATTGTTTGCGGATGATGTGTCTCCTCCTGGGAAGCTCACAGTAAGGGTGTGGGCAGGTCTTGTCATCTTTTGGTCAGATGGGAATTTCCCTCACACTTCGTAAAAAATGTCATTGGTTTACCTCGCACACCCCCACTGAAAAGCTCCGCAGGCAGATTCAATCATCCTGTTTGTTGATGCCAAATTGTTGTGGAAATTCTACACAGGGACACTCAAAGTCAATCTTAAATGAATCATTGGTTATTATCAGCGTGCTGAAGAGGTTCCAACCAACTCAATGCACCAAGTACACATGTCAATCAGGAGCTCCACCCGGGGCAGTCCCGTTAGTTCTCTTAAAGACGGACAAATTATATTAGCATATTTTAGCTTATTCATCATTCATAATTAACGTTTGCTTCCTTCATGTGACCGACCAATACTGGTTCATACATGTGACGGACCAATACTTCATGAGGCTTCTTCTCTCTAAGCTGAGACCTTGAAACTCAGATATCCCTTTCTCAAAACAAGGTTCTGGGCATACTGCCAAATTGCCGATACTGATGCACATGGAGTAATAAGGGTGATTACTGTGTGTGTTTGGGAATAGTTCTAAGTGAATGTGGTAGTAGCATAGGTAATAACGACAGAAGAATCGTTGATATGAAAGAAGATAATATTATTTCTGAATATGAGGCTATTCTATATGTATAGAAAGATACATATGTAGTAGGTAGTAACGACAAGAGAATCGTTGAAGATGCACATGGAGTAATAAGGGTGATTACTGAGTGTGTTTGGGAATAGTACTAAGTGAATGTGGATTTGAAAGTTGTGTGACTGATTTGTTCAGTCACTTGCATGAACACAGAAATTGGTTATTAGAAAAGCACAAACAAATGTTTCCATCACAATATCACTGACATAAGGCCTTCATAACAGTCATACAGGAGACATAAATCTTAAGCTGACATAACATCTACACGGCTTGTTGTGTAGTTTCTGCCCTCAGAAGAACACGATAACACCGTGATATCAGAGAGGTGATATAAGGCTAAGTGTCTATTAGTACTAATGTGTCCATCTCTGTCTTTCCCGTGTGTCAGCAGAACCAGAAGCCTACCTCAGAGGAGATCCTGTGTATCGCGGACCAGCTCAGCATGGAGAAGGAGGTGATCCGCGTGTGGTTCTGCAACCGCCGACAGAAAGAGAAGCGTATCAACCCCAACAGTGCCACCCCTCCCTTGCCCAGTCAGCTCCCCCAAGCCCCACCGACACACAAACCCCCCTGCTACAGTCCACACATGGTATGGCCTGACCCGCATGATCCCCCTCTCCCAACCTTAGCCATCACAATTCTCCCCCCCATATGAATGGTGTGTCCCGCATGTCATAGTGAATGTTCTTCTGCACCCCCTGTTCCAGTGTGCAGATGGTACTACCCAACCTGCATTGCTTTAGTGCTTTGCTATTACACATTAATAATTCTATCCCATGTATCCCTTTTTCTATTGGATACAGCTTAGTATAGATACTCTTTTAAATAATAACTCTCCCTCTTTTTCTCTTTGCCTTTCTTGCCCGTCTCTCTATCAGATGTCCAGTCAGCTCTCCCAGGCAGTGACCAGCCTCAGCACCACATTGACCACCATGTCATCGTTCTCCCCTCATACCCCCAGTGGTCCCACCCACTCATCTCTCAGCTCTGCCTCCTCTCCAGTGACTCCTCCTCGCAGCACAGCCAGCCCAGCCCCTCCAAGCCACAGCACACTGAGTCTCAACACAGGGTGAGTATGCATACAAAGTGTACACTTTGGCCACTGTGCTTCACCATTGGTTCAGTATTCGGTTCACCTGCAGTTTGCAGCAAATGTTTATCACACCCACACATCATTGACACACACTGATCCGTGACACTGCTACTTCTGTGCAGCAGTACTTTCTAACCTGTGTGTGTGACTGTGTGTTTTGTGTCCACAGCTTATGGCGTTTGGGTAAAAAGAATGGTGACGTGTCTAACTACATCACCGATTTTGCTGCAAACTTGAGGTGAAGACAACAGAGACACACATACCTATACTGTACACCCACTCACACACACACACTCTCTCTCTTACAGGAATATGATCGTCCGCACACAGACACAAGGTTCACAAGCAAGCATTTGGATTTGTAGCTCATAAAAACAAGATATGAATCAAGATGGTTGTGTGTGTGTATCTGACCTGTGGGTTTCTCCTGCAGTGTGTCTGTGTTCAGGTCCCTGAGTCTGTCCTCTGTCTGTTCTGCTGCTAAACCTGCTTCTCTCTCTGTTTCTCCTCTGTATGTAAATGGATTTCCTCCTGTGTGTGTGTGTGTGTGTGTGTGTATATATGTAACACAGGAACACTGTGATGGGAGTAAACACAGGGAACCAGGCTCTGAACCAAGCTCTCCTCAGCAACAACCCTCTGGCTACTATACAAGGTGTGTTAGAGGGAGAGAGGTGTAGGGAAGGAGGGAAAAGAGAGGAAGAGGGAAATCAAGGAGGAAGAGAGAGAGACAGGGGGAGAGAAAGTGTAGAGGGAGGGACAGTAATTTGAGGTACAAAGTGATAATAAAGGTAAGTAATGTTAATGAATGCTAGGCAGAAAGAATGACAGAGATGATAAGAGGGACAGTTAGAGCTGATGAGATGAATGATAGATTACCTGATAGAAGAAGCTGGAGAACTGGTGAGCAGGGCTATGACAGGGATGTCCCATCACTCCAACATGTTCATCCCCATCTCTCTGTGTGTGTGTGTGTGTGTGTTTCATTATTTTTCTCTCATTCATCCACTTCTTAATTTCATCTCTATAGTAAAGTCTATAGTAAATGTAGTTATTTCACAGTAGGTATAATGTCGTTAACTCTCATCTCCCTACCTTCTCAGCTCTAGCAGCCAGTGGTGGCCAGCTGCCCCTTTCCAGTCTTGAGGGGGGCAGTAAAGTGTTGCTGGGTGGTGCAGGGGGGCAGGGAGGGGGTCTCCAGTCCTCTTTCTTCCTCAACCACCCCGCTTTCCTCCACATGGGCCAGAATCCTGGTGCTGGATTGGTCAGCGCTGCCGTAGCCAAAGCATCCCAGCCCTCCCCTTTCCCCTCCACCAGTAGCATAAGCCCCACCCCCTGCTCCCCCTCCCCTTGCTCTAGCCCCGCCTCTTCCTGCGACTTCAATGAATTGGCACACAGCCCATCCTCGTTGGGAGGGGCTAAGATTGAGTGACACAGCCAAGCGCCAATCAGAGAGGAGAAGGAGAAAGGAGGAAACGACAACCTCGCCTTCAACCAAAGCTATCTCTTTTATCACTCTCGCCCTACACTCTCTCTCTCTCTCCCCCCAGTCTTTCGATGCCAAAAATACACAGAATGAAAGAGAGGAGAGGGGGGAGTCAGAAGTGAAAAGGGGGAGAAGGGGGGAAAGAGGAAGATTTAAACCAAAAATCTTTATCTATCCAAAGTGATGGAGGAGGCATCGTGGGACTGTTTAGTCAATACTGAGCGATATCGCACCTCTCCTTTCTGTCTCTCTTTCTTCCCCGGGAAAATAAACCAATGACAAATAACAGGATTAGAGTCGTGTGAACCAAAAATGAAAAAAATAAACATTACTGTGTGTTTTGGGGGAATGGTGACAGGGACAGAAAAAAGAAGTGGATGATTTTCTTTGAAAAGCTACAGGTCTGAAAAGAGGAGGAGATGGGAGGAGGATTTTAAACCAAAAATGTACCTGAGGAGGAGAAGAGGAACGCACGATGACAAAAATCAACAACTATACCAAAATCCCAGAAACCAAAAATACGGAAGGAAAAGCTTTATCCAAACGACTTGTACATACTGATCCTATCCAGGACCAGGACTCTGCTACACACACACACACACACACACACGACATCCACAGCCAATCACATTCATCCATCCAATCAGTCATCCACCCATCATGTCTGTCATAGTCTGTCACTCACTTTCACAGCAATTTTGTTGTTTCTGTGGGATATTTTAGATTGTTGTAAATGGTTGATACTGAATGAGCCAAGCTTACAGGTGTGTCTCTGTTTGTGTTTTCCTACCTCTGCTTCTTTGGGTATCCTATCTCCCCCTTGATTTCCAATAGTTTACTGATAGCGTTGGAGTCTGTCATCATCATCTTGTGCCATTTACTTCATGTTGTCAGAGATAATAAGAGACAAGAGTGAACAAGAGATCAGGCTGAGTGTAGCAGTTTCCAGCCTTGATAAAAACCTCTCTCTCTCCGTAATTACTCACAGCAAAATGACTCTCTTGATGAAATAATATTAGACATAGACTCAATGTAGTCCTTGTGAATGGCCAATCCACCATGGTGACAGTATGAAATTGAGCATGATTGGAGATTTAAACTAGTAACATTGAGGCAAGAAATAGGTAAACTGATCAAATGTTTGTTTAGTCATGGACAGGTCTGTCTTAAGTTGTCAATCAGTCATCTGTCTCGACGTGCAGTAGAGAAACAGAGATCAAAACCTGTTTAATGTTTAATATACGTTGTTTTTATTGTTCATCATCCCTCCATCCATCCCATTTTCACTGTCATTTTCCACCCAAATCTGCCATTATTACACGTTTAAACCAAAGCATTTGTTACTCATCAGAGGAGTCAGCCATGACATTAACACTCACATACTGTAGGGGTTGGGGACACACCCTACCCCTCCCGCTGAACCCCCCTAGTTGACCCCTTCCATCTCCTTATGCCGGAGAGGGTCACTTCAAAAGGACAGAACCCTCACCCAACATAAAAGGGGTGCATACAGGGAGGGGATCGAATGGTGCGATGGGATCAAACATACAGAAAGAGGGGATGTTTTTAAGAGGATACCAAAAATACAAACCAAAAACATCAGAAACAAACCAAAAAGAAACACAACCAAATATGGATGGGGAGGATGAGGGGAGGAGGACAAGTGTAGGTTTTTACAGACTGGAGCTGACACCTCTGTCTGTTATCCAACTAACTGGGCTTCAGTGGCCCTCTCTAAACTGTGTAGCACAGATGGACAGATGTATAGATAGACATCCTCCCTCTCCCTTGTCTTTTTCACTCCAAACTCAGCTCTTCTTCTCTGGTCCTGGATGGAGAAATCTCTAATGACCTCATTGAACTGAATCTTCAAAGTCAGTTTTTATTTTTCCTGTTTGTTGGTTTATTTTGTATTTGATTTGTTTGCTGTGTCTCTTGATGCTGTTTATGTGCTGTTCTTTACTCATTTGGGATAATAACGTATTCGCTTGCTACAACAGCTCCTTATTTTTTCCTAGTTGTTCTAGAGATTTTTAATCAGGTGGTTGGAAAAATACTGTGAAAATGTAGCTTCCAGATTTTTATTAGATAAAAAAAAACTGACTGTCTTGGCAGAAAAAAGACACAGAAAAAGTCCAAAACAAGAGTTGAAAAGCAAAACGTGCAAACCAAAACACCAAATACCAAACCAAACACCAAACCAAACACCAAATACCAAACACCAAACCAAACACCAAATACCAAACCAAACCAAATACCAAACCAAACACCAAATACCAAACCAAATACCAAACCAAACACCAAACACCAAACCAAACACCAAATACCAAACCAAACCAAATACCAAACCAAACACCAAACCAAACACCAAACACCAAACCAAACACCAAATACCAAATACCAAACCAAATACCAAACCAAACACCAAACACCAAACCAAACACCAAATACCAAACCAAACCAAATACCAAACCAAACACCAAACCAAACACCAAACACCAAACCAAACACCAAACACCAAACCAAACACCAAACCAAATACCAAACCAAACACCAAACCAAACACCAAACACCAAATACCAAACCAAAAAGGCAGGATAAAACTAGAGATGGTCCAACTGCCGTCCCTGCCGTTGCATTAGGGCTCACACTTATGATTGTGTAAATTTAACTGAAGTGCGTGCGTATGTGCGTTGTGTGAGGGTGCGATAGTGTGTGTGTGTGTGTTGTGTGTACACGCATTATAGAAAGAATTCAGTGGAGTTGACAAAGATGTCCTCCCTTGCACGTTTACCGCCATTATCACACACACACACACACACACACACACTTCGGCAAAAATGTACAGTCGAGCTTAAAATGCATCCAAAGAGTATTTGGTTTGACACACAGAAATACAGTTGTCAAATGAGAATCCTTAATGAACGAATCTATTTTAGATGTGGGGGTTCTAACCACGGGGTGAAACCTTTCCTCAACATTAACTCTTAGACGGAATGTATCTGTTAGTGCTTCTATAGATTTTGTAGAAAAAAAGATCTGTGTCCTAATGCTTACTTATTGCTAATGTATTGAAAAACATACAAAAAATATCTTAAAAAACATTGATGATAATGACTTGATTTTAGACCAAAAATGTTACTCTCTCTTGATAAATATATGGTTTCTTTTTCTTTGTCAAATCATTTAGGACTTTTGATTGATTGTACTATTTATTCATTTTAAGTTTGATTGATTTAAGCTTATATTGATTTCTTCTAACTATTTATTTGTTATTTATTTATACTAGAGTCTTTTTACAGGGGATATATTTTGGGGTATATATTTAGAATATATATTACGGGGCTGTGACCAAAAATCCTGCTGAAGTACCTTCTCACCTCTTCAAACCAGATACATGCAACCACAGGTCTCACGGGGCCTAGGAGAACATGGTCATGTTTGGCCACAGACTCACTGCGACTACTCTTAAAGCTCTTAAAGGGGTGGGGGTGAGCTCATTGAGACTCTTTTCAAATGGATGGGGTGAGCTTACAGCACTGTGTCTACATAGAGCACTTCAGTATGACCACCTAACAGCGTTTTCTCAGGCATTGCAGGGAAAGGTCATGGGAATAGGAACGTCAGCTTCATATTGATTACATTTGAGCAATTCAATGTTTTCAGGTGTTGAATGCTGTCTTTCCTAAATATGGGGTTAATTGTCCTAATGATAATGATATTACTAGTGATGTTCTTATTGTATGATTGATGAGTAATGACTGGTGAGATGAGAAGGACAGAGCATCTGAGTGTTTCTGGCTTTATGTGCGGTCTTGTGATGTTGTGTTTAGTTGAAGTGGGGATAAGGAGCCTCAGTAGGGTTCTCTACAGCCTTACTACAGTCCAGGATTGTTACTAGAGACCCACACCCAGGTGGGATCAAACCAGTCATGAGTGAAACTTTTAAAACATTGTATTAATAAATCTCAAAGCTTTAGAACTGGAGTTTGTTCCCATTACGATGTATACCATATACTTTGGACCAATCAGGTTAGAGGGATTTATATCCCGGATGTACACATAGTCAATGCTGCCTATAAGATAGTATAATGTATGTTTGAATATAGCCCAACGGTTCTGGAAGAGATCTCCGCTGACAGGGATGGTCTGGCAGGCAGATTGTTCTTAAAGATACAGTGCTGTTCCCTCACAACCTCTCCCCTCCCCATGAGAAATACACTGAAAGCTTTAAACAGCTACCAAACCAAAAAACTAGTTAGAAGATGCATTGACTGGGGTAAAGGAACGTGACAGAGGGACTTGTTTTCTTTTCTTTCTGTTTTGACTTTTCTTAATGTTGGTAGGTTTTGTTTCCCACATCTACTGTAGGATGTTAAAGAGAGATATACCTCATATACTCTGATGATAAACCAAATAGATGAAAGCTTTTTTTTAAAAAGCGGGGTTCGTGTGGGGATCGGGGTGTGGGGTGGGACTGTGTGTACGTGTGAGTGTGACCATGAATGGCCAGAGCGAGGCTTGGGTCCGGCAGAGTTCAAAGGTAATGGGGTCAGAGGTCACATTTCTTGTGCCCCATCCAAATCAGGAGACATTTTGGGTAGCAAGTTGTATGCCAGCCCTCTCGCTGTGGTTCCCAGTCCACTCCCCCACACACCTCCCTCTCAGTCTGGTCTGTAGAACAACCCCCCTGCTCTGTACAGCCCTCTCTCCATCCCCCTCTCCCCTACTGCTCCCTCCCTGCTGAAACGAAACACTCTCCAAGTATAAGTTTTCCATAGGCACAGATCTAGGATCAGCTTACCTTCCTCCAAATCCTAATCTTAACCATTGAGGGCACATAACACTGGCCTTAGGTCAGTGTCTATGGAGCAGCTTTGTCCTACTCATTAACACAAAGCTTTTTTACAGGGGCTAGCCTCTGGGTACCCAGCGTCTTTAGGTGATTGGCTG